>NC_056666.1:102698505-102931005 GCF_018350195.1 Panthera tigris | reverse complement strand
CCCCGCCCTGTGATTTCAGCCTGCAGAAATGAGCGCTGGGTATAGTGGTTCTCAGACATTAACAGATCAGCTTGAGCTTTGAGCATGCACTGAGATTGTGCTCATAAGCTGACTTAAAGTGTATCTGTGCCAGGACACGCTCACAGTTAGTGAGTAATGAAGTACAAATCTGTAGATGCTAGAAAGCATTCCTACGCATGGGGTCAGACTGACCTAAATCTCTATTTAGATTGCAGATAATGGGTGTGTGACTGATAAATGTAGTTGCTGGTGCAGTCTTTCTCAGAGTTATTTTTACCATGTGTTGTTTGTGTTTTCCTCATTTTCTGCTGATATTTTAGCATTTTTTTTCATTCATTCGATGATTATTTGTAGAGCAATTATTATGTGACAGCTGCTGAGCTAAGCCCTGGGTATAGATGGTGAACAAAATAAAAAAAGGTTGCAACTCTCATGGAACTTCCTGCCTGGTAGAGAGTAAGAAAATGATGGTGATGATAATAATAATAAATAATAAATGTATGTGTAACTAGTGATCTGTCTATCACTTATCCCAACCTAAAGGAAATCCCCCCAAAGCTTCAGTGCAATTCTACATTGGTCAGAGTTTTCACTCCAGGTATGGATTAGTTTGCTCCAACAAATTACCACAAACTTGATGGCTTAAACAATAGAAACATGTCCTCATGTAGTTCTAGAGGCCAGGAGTCTGAAATCAGCTGAATGACCCCAAACCAAGGTGTGAACAGGACTGTGCTCCCTCCTGAGGCTCTAGAGGAGAATCCCTTCCTTTCTTGTTTTCTTCTAGCTCTAGTGGCTGCCTGCATTCCTTGACCAGTGCCCACCGCCCTCAGACCTCTGCCTCCATGGTAACGTTACCTTTTTCTCTTCTGTGTCAGATCTTCCTCCACTCCGCTCTTACAAGGACACTTGTGCTTGCATTTAAGGCCCACCAAGATCATACGGGATGATCTCCTTGTCACAAGATTGTTAAACACATCTGCGGAGACCCTTTTTCCATGTAAGGCAACATTTACAGGTTCCAGGGAAGAAGACCTTTGAGGGCCATTATTCAGCCTCCTGCACATTATGCAGTGTGTTAATATCCTAAATCCAGTGAGCTGACACATGTCCAGTACTATGTCATAGGACCAGTTGTCCACAGACCATGGACAAATTGGTTTTCGACGCTCAAGTCAGCATGTGCTGAATCTTTTCCACCCTACTTCTGTTCTGACAATGCAACTTCCTTCTTCCCTTCCCACTTTGGGTACTTTTCTCCTACTTTTTGTCTATACAAGCAACGAAGCCCTTCAGCCTTCTCTTTGTCTTTCCTCCAGCCCCAATTCTATCTTGTCTTTGGATAATGAAAAAAAAAAAAAAAAAAAAAAAAGCTGCCATCTCTTTCTGCCTTACAGCCAAGGGTTTTCAGCTATTTTTGAGTCCTTTTTTTTGCCACCTAGGTGAGACTGAAGGACGCTGGGTGGGGGAACACGTAAAGAACACAAATTTATATTTCAGGATATAAAACTGCCTCATAATTAAACACCATGACAAGTATGACAAGTGTTAGAAAGGGAAAAGGAGCAGAAGAAAACAAGTTACCATGTAAAAGAATACAAGGAGCTACTTTATAGTGGTAGGAATAGTCCCTTTGAAGGGTGATATATAGGCTGAGGCGAAGGGCAAGGAAGAGTCCATCATCCTCAGAGGAAGGAGCTTGGGTGAAGATACCCAAGTAGGGAAGTCAATGACTTGCAGTGGCTGAAAGAAGAACAGAGCGACTGGGTCATGGAGAGTCAGATAAGATGAGCTGAAGAGTTGGTTGGAAACCAGATAGGGCAGATTCTTCTAGGTGCTACCAGAAAGGTTTTATTTCTTTTCGTTGTAAGTACAATAGGAATCTTGATGTTCATCAATTCTGAAATCAGGTGATAGGCTAAGGATTTCTTTTTTATAATTAAAAAAAATTTTAACGTTTATTTTTGAGAGACAGAGACAGAGCATGAGGTGGAGAGAGGCAGAGAGACATGGAGACACAGAATCTGAAGCAGGCTCCAGGCTCTGAGCTGTCAGCACAGAGCCCAACATGGGGCTCAAACCCTTGGACCGCAAGATCATGACCTGAGCCGAAGTTGGACACTTGCTTAACAGACTAAGCCACCCTGGTGTCCCCTATTTTTTATAAGTTTTTAAAATTTTTTAATGTTTGTTTATTTTTGAGAGACAGAGAAAGTTAGGCTAAGGATTTCTGATACCTTCTATGACTATTCATTATGAAATGAAATGTATTATCCTTTTTCGCTATTTTAGTAGTATTGTTTTTTCTATACTGACGTTCTCTTTCTATACCCTTAAACCACTTGACCTAAGATCTGGCACCTGAGAACAACTTCAGAAGCCATTTTCTGTCTTTCTATTGTTACTTTCAATGGAAATTACAAAACTTTTACTTTATTGCCAACTGATATTTTCAACATTTCAAATAAGACAAGAAATTTCAAGTTCTTATAGTTTCTGAGGAGTGTAAGGATATTCTAACCATAATATGATCAGTTACTCTTTGAAACTCTGTTTCATCATGTATAATGCAGAAATAACCATACCTCTTTCACAGAGCGGCTGATACGAAGATTAACTAAGAGAAAGTATGTGGAAGTATCTGCCACTAACTGTTAATTCTTATTAATAGTATTTATATTAGCTACCAGGGTAAATTCCTTTCCTTTAAGACAAGTAATAGTCTCTTTATCTTACAATTTTGCCTACCTATGCATTTAAACTCTCAGCTCAGACCAAGCCATTTCCTCTGGTCTCTGCTTATCTTCAAGAGGCAGTAAATGCCCCCCCCCACAACCCTCCCCATTGACCATCTAAGTCCAGAGGCAGTTGGATCCTATTCATTGGTTGTTATTGTGGAGTCATTGGATTTTTTGGTGTTCTTACATCTGCAAAGCTGATATAGTGGCACCTGTCCTATCTACCTTGTCTAATAGTAATGAGGGTAAAAGAGAGAATTAATAAATATAGATAGTATTGGCCAAAAAAACCCCAAAAAACAAACTTTATCTTCCCACAAAACACACACCATGATTGGTGTATATTATTATCCAGCAGCCTTTTCACCAAGCTCTTAGATGGGTCTCTCTGTATTTCCTGTTGCTACAAAAGTCTTAATTTGCAAATGCAGAAAATGGAAGTAGAGTAATCATCCTTCTTCTGTTGGCTGAGAAATATGTGGTTTATCTCAAAGGAATACAGCATCTGTCTTAAAATTCTGTACTAGATCAAGTTCTGGTATCATTTTTGCTTTAAGGAATTCACCAAACCCAATCACCAGTTATTGTTCTAACCATTAGCAGAGAAGCCAATTTCTATGACCTAAAAGCTATGCTTTGTGATTCAGTTTAAGCCTAACTTGCTTGAGAAAGAACATTCTTTTACGTTATTAAACGTTGGTCTATAGACTGCTGGCACCAGCCTAAAGCACAGTTAAGATGTTGTTAATATACCACAGTCCCAGAGGTATACCTAATGAAATGCAAACCAAGTCAAGTCTTCGAGTTTGTGCAGTTTTCCACAATGGGTTTTGATCTTGACTTGTTCTTGATTTTATTTTCAAAGAAAGAAGACACTGATACAGATGGCAGGCACATAACACATCATAAACTATGTGTGATTACTGAGACATTCGTGTGAGATGCCCAAACTTAGGTGTTAGTTGCTGAGCCTCAGATACGGGAAATGGGGTGAGAGAGTCTCGGCAGTCATGATGCCAGGACTACACCTTTCTAAGTTCAGCCATGACCACTTTTAATGAAGTTGCAAAGTGTGTCATATTGAACCATAGGCCTTCCTTCTCTCCTTGGTTTATTCTCTCTTCTTCTCTCATAGATACAGAATCATTAGTGGGTAATTTTATCACTGCTGACTACTCTGAAATGTAGAAACATAGAGTGGACTTCTACCAAATCATCACCTGTAGGGAATTTCACAAATGACAACCATTCTGGAAAGGAGACTTCATCCAAGACATGTCTCAGAATTACAGGCTCCATGAGCAGGAGCCCTGCCATTGACCTTAGTTACCATGGGTGATAAAGGCAAAGAGATTGACAGCTCTTCTATGACTGAATCTGTGTCTACAGGCGAGCCATATTTTAAGAAAATGACTTTAACGGATTCAATCAGACTGTCAAAAAAAGAATTATTTACCATGTGCCCATGCCTGGTACTGGGAAAAGATCAGTTTAAGCAAAACATAGATCATACCCTAAAGGGGCTCGCTTTTATCTAAGTCTCCTGGAGACATCAAGTTAAGTTTTTCATAAATAGAAATGGCTACATTACTCATAATTGGCTTTCGATATAGTTTTGAGTGATTTGTAGAAATATTGTGCCAGTGTGTCATAAACAGAAATATGCTAAGGCCTGTGCAACTTTTCTCTTCTGCCTCAATCTGGATGACGCAGTATCTATTTGACCATTCCATAAAGTCAGGAACTGAAGTCTGCAGGGAGCCTGAGACTGAGAGCTGTCCGAGTTTTACATGGGTCTGGAATGAGGCTGGCCACCAGGCAAAAACAGGATGGATGGCTGCTAATCCTGAAATTCTCTTTATTTTTGTGTCCTTGCTTTTAGAAAATTTAAATGATGATTCCATTGTTACTCGTTCTTAAGCAATGTAAGAAGCAACTTTAAAATTTTTTTTAACGTTTATTTATTTTTGAGACAGACAGAGACAGAGCATGAACAGGGGAGGGGCAGAGAGAGAGGGAGACACAGAATCTGAAACAGGCTCCAGGCTCTGAGCTGTCAGCACAGAGCCCGACGTGGGGCTCGAACTCACGGACTGTGAGATCATGACCTGAGCCGAAGTCAGATGCTTAACCGACCAAGCCACCCAGGCGTCCCTAGAAGCAACTTTTACTATCACTGCCCATGCTATAGCAATTGAGACAGAGCTAACTACCACAGGAACCCACTGCACACACCATTTCACATGGGTCTTATTTTATTAAATGGAATTGGCAGGAGGGATGATAAACAGCTGTATGATGCTAACTCGCAGATCACACATCATTTTATGGTGTCAATATTTGTAGATGTTAAAAATGTGATTTCCTCCAGGTGCATTGAATATATTTTGCCCATATTTGGAGTGTTCCACAAAGAAACCCAATCATTTTTAACCTGCTTGACCTCTAATAAATGTATTGTTTAAGAAAATCCTCAAGAAGTTAATTATGTGCAACTTATTAGGCATATTTGATTATTCTGGGAATAAACTTAATTATACTCATTAAAATTCCCTCTGGTGCATTTTCAACTATTTATAGAAATGGGGAACCTGAGTCAAACTTTAAACTTTAACTATCTCTGTCGTGTGGCTCTCTCCTGATCTAACCACAGTCATCTGCTTTCTCTAATAGCCTACCTGCTCAGTTATTACACCAAAATTTTAGTTTGAGAGATAAAAATAGAGCAATCAGTTGACAAAAGATAGTTAAGTTCTCTGTATCTAGAGCACATATGTGGCCAAACAAGTTTACACAACATTGCCCGGTTGTAGTTTTGATATTCATTCATTCATTCAAAAAGTACTTTTTAAGCATCTCGAGTGTGCTAAGCACTATTTGGTACAGTCAGGATTCCCTAGTGAAAAAAAAAAAAAAAAAAGAGAAAGAAAGAAATTCTTTCCTTCGTGGAATTTATATTCCAGATAAACAATAAATGAAATAAATAAATAAACATATACAGTGTTAGACAGTGGCAAGAATGAAGGGAAAAACAAGAAACGTAAGGAGGATAGGGAGTGCCAGGGTACGGAAAGGGGAGGGTGCAGTGCTGGGTGGTCAGAGAAGGTGATACTGGAGAGGATGAAAGGGGATGAGGGGGTCAGCCACATGAGTATGTAGGGAAGAACATTCCATTCAGAGGAAACAGCTAGTGGAAGAACACCTGGCATGTTGGAATGTTGGAGAAGCACCAGGGGATCCACAGATGAGGTCAGTGGTAGTAACACCCTTTTTTTTTTTTTTTTTTAATTTTTCAAGTTTGTACTAATTTTAAAAAATGTAACTAAAATATATATATATATATATATATATATATATATACACATATATCTTCTATTCAATATATATGCCACTACATTAAAATGGCAATTTAAAATTCCCTGCATACTTGGTTTAGAAGTAAAGAAGGCGGTAGTCACAAAATCAGGAACAAAAGTAACAGAAAAGGCTTCCTTTGAGAGCGTACCGGCTAGGCATTTGCCAAGCGCTCTGAATGTGCTGGGTGATTTAATTCTCACAAACGAATTCAATGGAATGCCTGGAATTTGAGAAGTAATTTGGTAATTTCTCTGAACTTTAGTTTCCTCATCGCGAAGAGATGGTAACAGTGGCTACCTCGTTTTTTTAAGTTTTGGTGTTAAAATGCCGTAACACGGTTACTGACACATAATGAAACTGAATAAATGTTGATAATCATGGCTAGTTTATAATGACGGCAGCAGCCATTAATTTAACTAAGAAATCATTGTTTTCTCAGAGAACTGACAGCACAGCTAAGTTACAAATTGGTTGATGAATGTCAGTTTGTAAAATGTAGGTATTCGTTCATTCAGCAAAATATCACTGGGTCCGGTGTTGTCTGAGTTATTGGTGACATAAAAAATAAATACCTCTAGGGGTGCCTGGGAGGCTCAGTCCGACTTGTGCTCAGGTCATGATCTCGTGGTCCGTGAGTATGAGCCGGGCATCACTCATCAGGCTCCATGTTGACAGCTCAGAGCCTGGAGCCTGCTTCGGATTCCATGCCTCCCTCCCTCTCTCTGCTCCTGCCCCGCTCGGGCTGTCTCTCAAAACAAAACAAAACAAAACAAAACAAAACAAAACATTAAAAAAATTTTTTTACATAAATAAATGAATACCTCTGATTTTATCTTTATAGGTATGGGAAAGAAATAGGCTTAAGTATGGGGTTCTGTGGGAGATTATGGATGGGCACCTAACCGGGGCATGGAAAGGCTAGATAGAGATGGTTCCTCCTGTGGAGGAGACTCACAGGTGAGAAGATGCTGTAGGTGAACGGAGGCAGCGAGGAATAGCAGAGCCACCTCAGGGAGAACGATACCAGAGTCCAGACATGAGACAAAATGGCCAGTTCTTCTGTCTGAAGTCTGAAAATATAATCAGGGGCCATATTGTGATGAGGCACACTGGCCTGAAGCCACTGGGCTGTGTCTGAGCAATATGGCAACCCAGAAGGACTTCAGGCAAGACAGTGACATGATTAAATGTGCATTTTAGAGTGATTACTCTGATTGCAGTGTGCAAAGTGGTTTAGCGAGAACCACAATTAGAGGCGAGGCAACCAGGCAGGCATGCGTAGAACTTAATGTTTAGTAAGAGGAAAAACATGCATCTTACTATGAATCTATTATATAGAGAATGTGTTTGTTACAACACATTGTTATTTGGGGGACAAGGGGCAGAGGATCAATAATAACCATATGAAAGCAAGAATATAAAGCCAACTCATTTCATTTGCAAAAAAATTCCTAGGTGGACTGATGTGTACCTCTCTCTGGGAGCTCACATCTATCAAGCTGGAAATCACTGCCGTTTTTCATCTCAGGAGCCATTAGGTGAAAAGCAAAAATTTAAACCTGCAGTATTTCATAATTCTTTCTCCATTTCTCAAACATCATTCCCTGAAAACCTGGATGTAGAGCATTCCCACTTCAACATGAGTGATCTACCAGGCCATGTCACTGAAATGCCAGCACAGACCAATAAACCGAGAGGACGAGGAAGAAAGGAAAACTCAGGTTTCTGCAAATTAATGTACCAGCAGAAAAGACATTCAGCCATGACTGGTCAAAGGGAATCTCAGTCACATTCTCTCATAATTGGGGTTTTGAGGCTCACACAGACCACACTTCTACATCCATAATTTCTCTGGTAATGCAGCTAAAATCCCTTCATTTCACCTAAATTACCCAGGCAATTACAGTTATGATTTATTTTTGCTCAAATTACTTCAAAGCTGTGCTTCAAAGCACTTTTTAAACACAATTGGCCTTTGTCCCACCTCTTCGGTTTATTCTCATTTTCCTTATGATGATGCTGAACTATTGTATTAAAACAAATTATACAAAAAATATGTGAGTACATCCTTATAAAATTTCCAAATAATTCAGTGAGAAAGACTGCTGTCAATTTTTTGTAAAAGCCCCTTTAGTCATTCGCCTCTTCTTCCATTCTAGTTCCTTTCTCTCTCCAAACCTTCCCCATGAAGATACGCTATGGTGATGTGTATTTATGCAAACATTTTCTTTGCACTCAAGTACACACACACACACACACACACACTTAATTACGTGTTTATTTTAGACGTAAACATATGAGACAAGACAGAGCAGTGATTATAAGGCAAGCATGGAGACAGGGTCATTTCCCATTAATAGTGTGCCCTTGGAAACTTACTGTTCCTCAGTTTCCTCATACAAAATTAGGATGATAACATTACATACCTCACCACGTTCTTAGGAAGAGTAACTATTTTGATAAATTTAAAGCACCTAGAACAATACCTACCAGTAAATAGTAAATCGTGACTGTTAGGTATTATTATAAGTTTTAAAAATGTACGGATATTTCCACATGCTTATTATTCTATGACTTGCTTTCTCAGAAGTATGTCTTGGGTATCTTGCCATGTCAGTTTATATTTACATTTTTTAATCTGCTCTATAGTATTCTATGGTGTGTGAGTACCACAGTTAATCTAACCGTTCCCCCAGTGATGGACATTTACCTTGCTACCCAGTTGGCTTTTTGTTTTGTTTTGTTTTGTTATTGTGAACACTGCTTCAGTGAAAATCTTCATGTACACCGGTGACTATTTCTGTGGGGTGAATACTGATAGGGGGCAAAGATTAGGGAGATAAGAGTGGGGGAGGGGCAGAGAGAGAGAGGCACAGAATCTGAAGCAGGCTCCAGGCTCTGAGCTGTTGGGTAAGTACTGTGCACCATGCTGGGGACTGGGGAAGAACAATCGATGTGGCACAGTCCTTGGCCTCTAGGACAGTGTCTACCAGAGCTGTGCATTTTCTGCCCTTCACTAGATTTAAGCAACAGCATGGAAAGACCAAGTGACTCAGACAAGAATCTGGAGAAGAGTTCTGATAAGAGAGAAGGTAGAGGATATTTTAAAATCTAGGCAAGAAATGATCAGAAATAAGAGGGAGGAGAGGATGAGGTGAGATGTTACATGGGGAATGAATATCAGTCAGTAGAGTGTGGTGGTTAATTGGATGTGAGTTGAAGGGAGCATTAAATATGTCCCCAGAGTGTCCAGTTTGGATGGCTGCGTGGCTAGTGACAGCAAGAACCAGAGAGGAGGGGTGAAAAGAATCTTTGGAGGTTAGAGCCAGTTAGGGCATTGGCAATAAGTTTTATTTTGTGAACCTACATGAAAAATCTTAGTGTAAGTCACTGGTGACGGATCTGAACATGTTCTGTGGGTGTGCTTTTAATTGGTAAAGACGTGTGTATGCAGAGCCAGAGAGGTATTGGACAGTAAACCTGAAATATCCTTTAAATGTTCACTTCTCCTGCAAGAAGGCATCCATAATGTTGAGTCTCTGCAATTAAATCAACTGTTTAGCTCTTATTAATGTTTGTCATTCATGGTACATGGCGACATAAATGTCCCTGCTGTTTCACACGTCACAAGAAACACATTTGACAGCTGTGGACTCAGACAGCCCCTGCCTAGATTTGTTTTGTTTCTCCCTTATGCTTTCTATGAATTGCCTGGGTGTCTAGGATTCCAAAACGGGTTAAATAATAAAGTGTATCCTTTGAAGGATTTGATTGAATAATTTCAGGAACACATTATTATTTCTGACACCCCTTAGAAGACTGTGATCTCCGCGAGATCACTAGAGTAAGATAACTGAAGGGGAAAACAAAAAACAAAAACCCGGTTCTGGTTGACAGAATCCCAGTGTTATTGCAGGGAGAGGAGATAGGATGCTGTGTGCCACACTCAGTTAAATAAGATTCCCCCAAACCTCCTGTAGACTAAACCTTTGTTCTAAGTTGTAAAATCTTTCATAGACCCTTCCAGCATTAGCCTTGTCCCTGACATAATAACAGCCCACCCATCCTAAAATTCGGAGGGGGGACTTCGGTGTTTGTCTTTAGGGATCTCAGCCAGTGTCCGGATACGCAGCACGACTTCACTGACATTTAAAACCTCAACTGAATCTGGGTACCCCTTCGAAACTAGTTTGCCGTTTTAAGCCAGGCTCCACCATTCTTGGGTTTCTGCAGCGGCAGAAGGAGATCATGCTCCATGGTACCAGGTCTGCATCTAGGGCCTTGGCAGAATTGCAAAGTGAGCAATAATGACCTGAGCGCCAGAAAACCTACTCTTTCAAACGTTTCTTCTAAGTCAGATCTCTTTCTCCCTTCCTCTTCCTCATGCCGCCCTTTGGTGGTCAGGGGACCTGTCCTTGTTTGGTAAAATCTCTTCCCCTCATGTCCACTGAAAATTCAATTCCACAGGGCTGCTGATTTAAAAAAAAAAAACAAAAAAAAAACCAAAAAAAACGAACAAACATAACCAAATGTATACTAAAGAAATAGCATGTACCGGGCAGTACTATTTACACTCAGCAACATCTTCCTGCATGTTAATGGATGACCGACTATCTCTGATTGCTTGGGACTGAGGTACTTCCTGGGACATCAGTGCTAAAACCCAAGACTGTCTCTGGCTGGGAACTGAGGCACAAAGAGGAAGGGCATTTTCTAAAGATCAGACTCTTAGTCAGGGATTTGTCTACTCTTCACACACCCCCATCTTCTTGACTTCAATCTCTGGGCTGTTCCTGCTGTCACATGGGCTGGGCTAAAGGTCAGTTTGATGATTTGATGGAATCGCACTAAGTTTTAGCGACTGAGATATATTTGCATGTTTCTGTAATAGTGCTGAGTATGGAGGAGGAGACAGTTTTTGGGTGGTATGTGGGCTGGTGGTCATTACACCTCCACACCTCCTCCCATTTGCCAAACTACACCCGGAAGCAAATACCGAGAACCGGCGATTTCTACACACCTGTTTCTGAACATTAGCAAGTCTCTGCTCCTCAGGGGTTTAGTGTCACAGAGTGTCACAGCTTGGGAGAGTGTGAGCAGACATAGCATGCCTTGTAGAAGGACAAATCAGGTGAATCATGCCTGGAAAGTGTTCGCCGTAACCTCGACATCTTGGTGAAACCTACCACTCAAAAATTAACAGATTTCATTGGAAGATCTCATTTTCTAGGAATAATTTTCCCATGCAGCTTTCTTCTGTTTCCAAATCTCTAGTGCTCATGTTTGTATTCCTGAAAATGGCTGTGTGTGCGTGTGCCTGTGTGTGTATTTATGTGCACATATGTATGGGTGTGTATGTCTATTGTATGTGCACGTGTATGTACATATGTTTATTGAATGCATGTGTGTATTTATTGCATGTTTATGTGCAGTTGTGTGTGTGTGTTTATTCTTCATCCCCAAAACCATCAGGAATTGGTTTTGCTCCTCTTGGTGCCAGAATATCAAGGGTTGAGCAGTTACTATAAAGCATTACAACTGAAATGTAGCAGCTGTATTTGTTTCCAAGTTTAATGTCCAGATCTGAAAGGTGAGCTGAGATCACCCAAATGCTAGATTTGTGATGGCTGGTGCTGATTTTCTCTAAAGCTTTTGCTCCCTCTAGGTTTTCTGCCCCTGGGGCCTGCTGGTAATGCTCTATACTCTCCACGCTCACGGTTCAGAAATTTTTATATTTGTAACTAACAGGATGAAAATGTGTGTAACTACATACACCTTTTTTCCTGTCAACCTCTCTGCTCCTTTTTGTAGTGTTTGGTTATTCGATGGCTTTCCCCTCTCAAGTTTGCTCACATCATGCATCAGGCAAATCTTCTGCACACTTTCCCTCTTCTTAACAAAATATGACCTAGTGGAAGGACTGAGAAGAATAATTTTTTTATGAATAAATAATGATTGTTTGTAATTAACATATCAATTGTATGTATGGAAATGATGCTTCTAAATTACTTAACAGTGATTAGAAGCAGTTGATTTACTTAAGTAGCTTGAAACATTCTTCCAACAAACTGTTAATTTATTTAGTAAACTTTGCCCCAGGATAATATAAAGGAAACTTCTGCTTATTCCAGAATTAGATTTTGTTGTTGCTGTTGTCCTTAAGCCCCTGAAGTTCTACAGTAAGATTATCACAAAGAGCTAGCATTTGTTGGGTCCTTTTTAAATGTCACACACTTTTCCAGGTGCTTTGTGTATATTAAGTTTAATGCCCATAATGAAACTTTATGCATAGATACTCTATGATACCAGTTTTACAGATGAAGAAATTAAAGCTTGGAGATACTAAGCAGCTTACCATATATATATATATATATATATATATATATATATGAGAGAGAGGGCGAGAGGGAGAGGAGGAAAAGAGAAAGATGGTTTATTCATTGACTATTAATTGAGCACACAATAGATGCTGGGCACAGAGATAAATAAGACTCATCCTACCCTTGGACAGTCTGGTGACAGCAGAATGATTGTAAACTGATAAATTACAGTGCACTGAAATAGATATTATCATTTAGGCAGGAACAAAGTACTATGGGAGAATATTAGCATATTTTTTCCAGGGGATAAATGTGATACTTTTTATACACTTGCCACTTTCCTTCAGCAAAAGAGAATACGTTTAGAACAAGAAATTAACATATTTGAGGAAAACAGTGGATCAAAAGTCAAAAAGTTTTTTTCTGAATATGTCCGGTAGCTTGTGCAGAGATATTCCATTCTTAATTAAACACCCAATCAATATGTATACGTTTTCTCAGTGACCAAAAATGATGATTCTAGAGCTACTACAAGGCAAAATTATGAGTTTCTAACCTACCCAGGTCTCTTTCCTGGAATAACTTAGTAAAGAAACTCTTACTTTTTATTATTTGGGTTAGTTATAGTCTAGAGCACTGTGTCCAAACACTAATCTACGTGGCAGGGACTGGCTGACTGGCTATATCAGAGTTTTATAAAGTCACATATTCCTAGGTCATACCACTGTGGATATAGCAAGTTTGAGACCCAGTCTAGGCCTCTAATATTTTAAAAATGCCTCGATTGATTCCTATGTACATACAGGTTTAAAAACTACTGGTCTAAAAAACCGCAAATAAGGAAGAGCCACCCATATAGTATTTACTCTCTAGTATCTTGTTTAAGGCTATGGATTTTGTAGGTAAGAGCCTAATCTCTGGAAACAGAGCTCAGTTCTGCTTACTACCTGGGGACCTAGGATAAATTTCTTAAACTCTCCAGTACCTTTCTTATAGAGTTGTGAGGATTAGATATGATGCACAGAAAGTAGCCAACAGTGCTCTGCACTTAGTAAGTGTTCCATAAATGTTAGACTATATGCACACACACACAGGAACACATTTATATGTATAAATGTATGCTTCTTTTTATTATGTTTATTTTTGAGAGAGAGAGAGAGAGAGATGGAGACATAGCGTGAACAGCAGAGGGTCAGAGAGACAGGGAGACACAGAATCCGAAGCAGACTCCAGGCTCTGAGCTGTCCACCACAGAGCCTGATGTGGGGATTGAACCCACAATCCCTGAGATCATGACCCGCGTCGAAGTCAGAAGCTTAACCGACTGAGCCACCCACACGCCCCTAGATGCACACACGCTTAATAAAATGCTTTCACGGACTAAAAGGAAAGCTGTGATAAGAATAAAATGACCGATCACTGTTAACTTTGTGGAAAAGGAGTTGGTCTGTCTTCGGCTATATCGGGTCATTTCAAACTTGAGAATCATAATCTACTAATATTAAGCCCTTCACATAGACTCATGCTGCTCCTTCACCAGCCAACTCTTATAGATCTTACCCTTGTCACTAGTTCCTACCTTTTCACATGGCACAAACAAGTTTTGTACAAAAGGTGCAAATTTCCAGTTATAAAATGAATAAGTCATGGGGATATAATGCACAGCATGGTGACTGTAGTTAATAATTCGGTATTGCATATTTGAAAGTTGTTAACAAAGTCAATTTTAAAAGTTCTCATCCCAAGAACATTTTGTAACGTGAACGGTGATGGATGTTAGCTAGACAAACACTAAAATGCAAGGAGACAACTAAGATTGTTTCTAAGAGTCTTTATAGCTACAATGTTCTGAGTTTCTGAGCTACCTAGATATTGTAATCCAATGCTCTTCATATCATTTACTCCCTGATAACATCATTTGGCCCTTAATCCAAAGGAATGACTGATGTCATTTAGGAACCCATGCATAAACCTCGCTCAAGATATGCCTAGAATAACTGAGAAGCATAGCCAACTCTTGGTTATCAGAAAAAGTGTTTAAGCAATTTACCTATCAGCAAACTCCGTGAAGATTATATTCATGTAATCCCCACAGAGAAAGACCTGCATAAAGACCTGGGCATGGGCCATTTGACAGCTAATTATGCACAGATAACAAGCTTCCTTCCCAGGGCAGGCATCTCTTCCATCTGAGGGCTAGCCAGGGTCAAAATTTAACAACTAGTTTCTCAATTGCAGCGAGGAGAAAACACAAGTCATGAGCAAATTAGTGTCTGAGGTGTGATCCAAAGTCTCTTTTATGAGAGAGAATTCTTAATCAACTAGGAAATTGAGCATACCATGAAAAAGCAACCATTCTGATATCTCACAAAGTGTGGAAATAGAAGAACCATTGAAAGATCAGAATGGCCATATTGTTAAGTTGGTTCATTTGCCAGCCACCGATTTGCTAAACCTCCATTAAATTAACTAGCTTTAAAGCTTCCTCGAACTTACAACTGCATGGGATTGCTGATGTAACAAGTATGCATCTGGATTTTACTAAGCTATTTTTCCCTGGCTTCCTGAATGAAAATATCTTCTTTTATATATTCACATTACAGGAGATGCAGCTCTTACGGTTTTGTATCAATTTAATATTTCATTAGCTTGTATTTATGCATCTGGAAATGGCAATAAAATGATTTGAATTCTCCCCATATTGATTTCTATGTGTATTTTTAAAAGGTTCGGCAGAAGGAATAAATCTTTTCAGGATGGAAATGTCCATTCTTCCTAGGGCATTTTAATTCACTTCAGTGAATGATCATGGCCAAAGTATGCCTAACTGTAGGGTAGATCATATTTCTTTTTAGGACCTTTTCTCTTTCCGGTCCCTGCTTCTCTTTGGTCTAAATATTTCCTAGGGACCTACTGTATACCCCCATGCCTTCTTGACCACCCCTCGCCTTTCTTACTGAAATCTGACTTTCACCAGATGTCTTTATTAAATGAATCCTTGCAGGGCACCTGGGTGGCTCAGTCCGACTTCGGCTCAGGTCACCATCTCACAGCTCATGAGTTCGAGCCCCGCATCGGGATCTGTGCTGACAGCTCAGAGCCTGGAGCCTGCTTTGGATTCTGTGTCTCCCTCTCTCTCTGCCCCATCCCCACTCATGCTCTTTCTCTCTCTGTCTTAAAAATAAATAACACATTAAAAAAAATTAAATGAATCCTTGCTAATGAGTTCCTAAAATTGCAGTAAGTACAACAAAACTCCAAAGCAAGGGAATAAAATCTTAACATATAGGAAGGATTTCAGGTTTTAAATGCAAGAGGGGATTTTGCTGTAAAATTGGAAGGCTTGCTCTGTCTCTTCACATTCCAGGAGGGCCACATTCCCCTGCTGGGTGAAAAGCTGGAGCTGCAGGTTCTCAAGTGACCGATCAAACTGAGCTGGTTGTTACAGGACAATGTTACAGAACAAGTCAGGAGGGCTTTTAGATGTGCAGCCTTGACAGAAACAGTTTGATCGTTTACAAATAAACTATTGCATTTCAAAACATGTTTTAAACATTTGGCTCAAAATAAGGCATACTTTCATTAAGAGTGAGAGATTGAAGAAGCCTGAAGTAGGGATGGGTGATAAACGTTCAGGGCTCAAGGAATACCTGTTGACAAGTGCTTGCTATCAATATGTGTATCCTAACTGAGCAGATAGTTTGGCTTCTTTTTTTGCATGGAATAAGACCTCCATGCCTAGGTGATCTGCTTTTTTGTTCTCGCCTTAAAAGAAAAAGAAAGGAGAGAAAACGGCCTTCGTCTTCTAAAAAGTTGTACTGAGGGGAATGGGTTAAATGGTGGATGGGTGGTGAGGAGGGCACTTGTGATGAGCTCTGGGTGTTGTATGTAAGTGATGAGTCACTAAAGTCTACACCTGAAACTAACACTACACCGTATGCTAACTAACTGAAATTTAAATACAAATTTGCAGAAAGAAAAAAAAAAGTTATGCTGAGGGACTAAAAGCACTTAAGAGGTAAATTATAGGTTGAAGAGATAAGCATTTGCACCCAATAGTATTCACCAAGTAGGCAAAGCCAATGGAAAAGGGCATCCAGATCAGTCATTAAGACAAGAGT
Organism: Panthera tigris; assembly: GCF_018350195.1. Classification (NCBI taxonomy): domain Eukaryota; kingdom Metazoa; phylum Chordata; class Mammalia; order Carnivora; family Felidae; genus Panthera; species Panthera tigris. Next base: position 102,914,448 of record NC_056666.1, on the reverse strand, counting down.
TAAGACATTTTTCTAAAAACAATTAAAACATAAAGTTAAACAGTGTTTGAAATAATACATCTTACATACTTCCACTTCTTCAAATCTTGGAATTACCTCTTAGTTTCTATTATACTGTTCATTCATGTAATTTCTACCATTTTCATAAAGCATTTTTGGAAGCAGAAGAAGTATGACACTCGGCCCAAATACCTTCGGAAGGTTCTGTGCCCTGGTGAAGAAAGCAAAGCGAAAGGCAGAGTCCAACCAGGAGACCTATTGACTCTGGCGAGCTCAGAGGAACCTGAGTCATCATCTAAACCAGAGATAGAGAATCAAGGCAAAAATTCTAGATTCGAAGACCATGGCGTCTGCTCCTTTATAAATTGCTAACTGTGTGGGGAGGAGTGGAGCTGGGGGTTGGAGAGGATAACTGATGGTTCAGTGGGGTTCGGTATGGCATACCAGCCATATTTCTCTCAGCTTTTCGTCCCTATGGTGAGAACTTGATGGCCCCATGTATTAGTACCACAGGTCTCCTGTGGCAACTCAAAATTGCAGGCATAATGCCTAAACTGGGATAATGGGCCTCCAAAGGTCTGGCCTAGAATTTCCAACCCTATTAGATGAAAGCAAATAGAACAAAAACCAAAAAGAGTTTGGAGACTAATCATCTGGCCTAGAAAACATGTGAACCAGTGTTATTGAACCATATCAACAAAGACATTTTAATATTAAAGAAGAAACTAGAGAAGAGCAGGGACAGCCAAATCACTTTCCTTTAGAAGGAGAGATTCACACAGTAACAATTCACCTTGGGCAAATTAGAAATTTTGTGCACACTGAAAACAGGGATTATATTGTGCACAGTTGTCAAAGTGTTCACCTGTCCTTTATGTTCTTCTAAAGTACTTAGAATATAATTTGTAGAATATGTGCTAAATAAGCATCTGTTGAGTGATCATGTCAATGATTGATTAAAAGAATACATTCATCAATGAATAAGTCTATTTCCCTAAGCTTTAGCTTAGGCAAAAATTCACTCTGCCCAGCAGCTTTTTTTTTTATAAGCCCTTGTTCTCCATTGACCACAGAGTTAGTGAAGGAGTAGTCATGGAAGTTGCCTCCAGGGCTCACCACGGTCATCTCTTAAACCTTTAGTATCTGCCTGGTGCTCCAGCACATGAGGAAGCCGCATTCTTACACACCAGCATGACTGCCTCATTGCTAAATTCAAAGTTTTTTGGGGTTTTTTCACTTTTTTGTTTTCTCAGTCTACTCCAGCTTGCTGAAGCAAGTGATAGAATGGAACATAATCTTTTGTCTCCAAATCTGTATAACGTAGTAATTATGAATCTCAAGATAAGTTGAAGTGGGCTTAAAATGCAACTTACTTTACTTTGAGTAACTCAATATAATATCCATTTTGAGCCCCCTTTCTGCTTGGGTTGTAAAATGTGATCTCAACCAATTTTGGGTGGCTTCTCGGCCACCTTAGCCCACTCTTAGGTTTTCTGGAAGTCTCTCAGCCTATCTCCTCACACAGATGATTCTCCTAGGAGCTCTATCCATGAAGCAAGTCAAAAGACCTTTGTACTTCGATCCTACAAAATAGGAGTTATGTCATCTGCCCTGAAGATCAGCTGAGAGGGAAGAAGATTATCTCCTTTTCTCAGAGCCCTTCTAATATGATTACAGCTTTCTTCTGTTTTGCTTCTCACTAATCCTAACCTGGAGAATCTTTAGAAGCTCTGGGAAAAGAAACCTCTTTGTATTTCCTTGTGGTAAAAACATAGCTTCCCCAACTATTATCTGTACCCTCTGGACCATGATGCTCAAAAGACTTCGTACTCCAAAGCGGAGAATTGATTTATTTTTTTGCTTTCTGCTTTATCACTCCTACCTTATAGGTATGTGTGCATATCTGATTATATCCTTAGTAAGTTTCTCTGAAAATAAACTATTCTTTATAAAGGGCTTATTCAATGCATAACGATAATGCCCTCTAGAAAAATTGTACCAGTTTGTGTCGTTATTAGCAGTATATGAGAGTGCCATTTCCCTACATCCTTGCAAATACACCATATTTACCATTTTTAAATTAAAAATGAAATATTTTGTGTTCATCTTTCATTACAAGAAAGCTTAAACATCCTTTCATGAGTTTTTATTTTTTAATTATTATGTGTCCATGAGTCCATGTGCCCATTTTGCTTAGGTCTTTACTGCCATTTAAGAATATTAAAAATTTGTCAGAAATTGAGAATGTTTTTTTTTTCTGGTTTGTTACTTGACTTTTATGGTATATGAGAGAGAGAAACTTACAATTTATAAATCTGATTTTGTGATTTTCCCCTTGGCATTTTTACTTCAGAATTCTTTTTCCATTGCAAGATGAACGTTCACCTCTATTTCATTTTAGTTGCTTTATGGTTTTATTTTTACGTTTAAATTTTTGATCGGTTATATTTAGCATAGACTATGAGGTTTGGGCTCCACATTACTTTCTATCTTTAATTATTATTTGTTTCAGCATCCTTATGTAACAGTCCTTTCCCCCTTTGGTCTAAATCCCACATCTGTCCTATAACAGAGTTTTACATAATCATGGATCTGCTTCTGGACTCTGTTCAGAACTCTTACTACAACAATAAGACACTGCTTTAATCATTATAGATTTTTAATAACATTTAATATCCGATAGGGAGACTTTACCTTTATTACTCTTTTTTAAAATTTTGTCAGAATTTTCTTGACTAGTCCATTTATTCTTCCAGATGAAATTTAGAAACCCCACTCTAAACGTTATGTGATATTTGAGGTCTTGATTGCTTCTGATCCTCTGAATGTGAGCCCCCATTCAATCCATCCGGTACCCTACTGCATCCTAACCTGCCTATACTTCATCTACAAATGCAATAAATAATGATGATGGCAATGAATGCCACTTGCCCTACCTTCCTGAGATTTCAAACTGGGATTTTAATAAGATGCTAATTTCAGATTGGTCTTGCAGGGAAAAGAACATGCAAGCTCTCCCCTTTAAGAGATGTCACTGTTTTTTTCAGAGTGTGGAAGGGGAACACCATGAGAAAGCGGTAGAACTACTCAAGGCTGCTAAAGACAGCGTCAAGCTGGTGGTCCGATATACCCCCAAAGTCCTGGAAGAAATGGAGGCTCGCTTTGAAAAGCTCCGGACTGCCCGGCGTCGGCAGCAGCAACAGTTGCTAATCCAGCAGCAGCAACAGCAGCAGCAGCAACAAACACAGCAAAATCATATGTCATAGGTAAGAAGTGCCTTCTTCCGCACAAGGGAAGTCCCTTACGCATATAAGTTTGTTTCGGTTTTTAATATAGTTTCTTAGCTGGATTAAAGTCATTAGGTTTGACAATGCCTCCCAAAAATCAATCAAGCAAATAAAAAAATGATGATCTCAGAAAATGTCAAGAAGACAGTTGCTGACTTTATGTCATTCAGCCATATTTTCTGCAAAGGTAAAATATTTTGGAAAATAATATACTTGCGGGGGGCAGGTACAGATTAGGAGATACCTTTATACAAATCGGGAAAATACACCCTCTGCATAACCCAGATCACTGGGCACATAGCCACATGACAAGAGTGTGCGTTGGATCCCAGCCCCACTCAGCCCCTTGGCCATTTGCCTTTGCACAGTGTACAAACTAAACAACCTGATCTTGGGAAGATCCCTTTAGAATACTACAGATTATTGGAAAACTACTCCACTCTGAAGAATGAAGTGGAGACCAGTGTGCATGTTCTAAGAGATTCGAAATTCTCTGTGGGTGCTCACTTCAAATGAGATGCTCTTCCCTTTTTTCTAAATTTCACTTTGTGACAAAAATGCTAAGTCAGGTTTTGCTATATGTTTTTAAGAAAATTCAAGAAAAAATGTTAAGAATCACCATCTTTGAAGTGCCTCTAGGTGTGAGGTTCTTCTCACGTATCCTTCCTTATGCTCAGAAAAACTCCTCAAGGTATCACTAAAATCCCATTTTTTAGACGAATGATGTGAAATTGCAATGGCTTTGTGGTGTCCTCACAGCCACACTTACAAGTGGCATAGAATTATTTTCCTTTTTGCTCTTGCAGGCATTTCATCCGCCAGCATCAGATATTCTGGAGTTCTATAAATTGTCCTTGCTATCCTTTGGAAGAGAGTTAATAGCACTGTAGACCTCTATGCTGTGATGTCTGCAAATGTGATTTTGAAGTTTCAAATGTCCTTGGAAAAATGACATTTGAACATTGGGTAATAGTGGTTTTAGGTCATTCAACATCAGATTACTATTTGCACAACCGGAAACATTGGATATGACGTGAGACTTTCTGTTGCTTGCAACACAAAAAGGAGAAGCTACAGGGGGAAGTATAAAGACTATAGGATTTGTCCTCAGACAGTGCTGAGGATTCAGTCTTTCTTTTATAGCTTGTAAGTGCTATTGTATATACCACAGTTTGGTGACTTTATCTAAAATCACCTTCCATTCATTCTACAAATTACATTTATTCAGCAGTAAATATCTATTTGGTACTGCCGTGGGCCAGGCACTGTTCGATGGGCTGCAGAAACAGCATGAACAAAGCAAAGTCTTTGCTCTCATGGTGCTTACATTCTGGTTGGGGGAGATGGTTAATATACAGGTAAATGAAAATATCCTGTTGGAACCAGTACTTTGCAGAGTTAAAAGGGTGCTTTGATAGAGATTGGCTAGGTGACACCTTTTGATTAGGTAATCAGGAGAGACATCTCAAAGGAGAGGACACTTAAGCTGAGGTTGAAGGACGAGGAGAAGCCAGAAATGAGCATAAGAAGAGGAGGAAATAGCCAGTGTGTAGCTCTAAGAGAGACTCCTGAGCTATTTGATGTTTGAGGAATAGAAAAAGAGCCAGTGTAATTAGTTAGGAAATAATGAGTGAGGAAAGAAGGTAGAGGCCATGGGGGCCAGGTCGCAGAAAGCTTTTTAAACCACTGAAAGAAGCTAGATTTTATTGCAGTGGAAGCCACTAAAGGTTTTAAGCAAGGGAGTGACATGATCTGATTTATGTTTTTAAAAAGATTACTCTGGCCGTTCTGAAGAAAACAGATTATTGTAAGGTGAAAGTGAGAACAGAGACTAATTACAAGGCTATTATATAGTAGTCCAGGCAAGATATATGGTGCCTTAGCCAGGATGATAGGGTTGAGATGGAGTGATAGGGATACATCTGGACAAGTCATTTCGTCCACATCCTTCTCCTCTCTTATCCATTCCAAATGTACAGGTATTTTACCTTGGTGCTTTCAGAATCCCTTCAAAGATCTTTTTTCTAATAATAACAATCCACAATTCTTTAGTCAAACATGGACACTCTTTCCACTAACCCCTTTTTTTCTTCTATCCTCAAAAATGCAGACTTGTACCATTTTTCTAATTGGTTTGCCACACTGGCCCAGAGTAAAATTACTCTAAAGTGTTTTGAAAGAAATATGTTGCCATTCAGACTTCTGAGGTCTTACTAAAAGCTTCCACCATTATATCCATTCAGTCTTCATATCTTTCGAATATCTTTGTATTTCCTGGGCTGTGCACTCAATTCCATCTCTCTGCTCCATCGGTCTTCATTAAATTGCTTCAGAATTTCCTATTGTCTCATCACCAAAGATTAACATAAAAAAAAATTTGTTTAATGTTTATTTATTTTTGAGAGAGAGAGAAAGAACATGAGCGGGAAGGGGCAGAGAGAGAGAGGGAGACACAGAATCCGAAGCAGGATCCAGGCTCACAAGCTGTCAGCAGAGCCTGACGGGCTCGAACTCATGGGCCATGAGATCATGACCTGAGCCCAAACCGGACACTTAGCTGACTCAGCCATCCAGGCACCTCAAAGGCTAACATTTTTAATAGAAGACATTTACGAACTGGTTTTTTTCCTTATACGCGATATGGTGATTCTACTTAAGTGAACATGAAATTTATATTTACGCCTGCCAAGACAGCACTTCCTACACACACCATCATGGCCCCTTGAGATGAAACCGTAGTGACCATTTCAAGTATGAGCCAAGTACAACCAAGTCATGTCGTGCATGGATTTTATGGGGAATTCAGTCAAAGAGACCTACATTAGGTCTTGTTCAACTTTTAATTAATTAGATTTTAAGGATTAAATGGGATTTGTTACACTTCCTAACTCATACTATGACTGCTTTGGGGAAGAAATTTGAAGCTAATTTGACCAATTGACTGAACAGATCTCTGATTTTTTTTTTTTTTTTTTAAGTTTGACACGTCAAGCAAAGACCAGGTAAAGCAACATATTCATCAGATACTGTCTTATTGTTTACCACATGAAATACAGTTTCTATTCTCTCTAAATTAGGAATCTTTTAAATCCAAAATGGTATGTGTTATGAAGTAACTAATCATGGTAAGTGGTACATACAAATGGAAAATATGTTGAATGCAAGTGCTGTGTGGAGAATGTCTGTTATGCTCACTTTTAATTTTAAACTCACCTGAAATAAAACTCAATTGTTTTTTCCCCTTTTATGTTTGATAATCAGGAGGAGTAGATTACATTTTCTAAAAGGTAATAGATGCGATCTTTATACAACTGTATTATAGAAACCGAAACAGAGAATAGGCATATAGGTATTTTTATGCTATACCCACTTTCTTGACAGAGAGTGTTACATTTATTTGGCTTGAAGGATCTCATTTTTTAAAGCATGAATTTGTATACATATTCCACCCAGACTCTTGGACAATAAAAGGGGGAAAGAAGAGTAATCCTTCTTGAGTTGTCTCAGAAAAAATTCTGAGGAAGTCAAGACTTAAAGGATTGTCAACTTCCTCTGCCCTCCTGTTGCTGCATTGAGGGTGGAGAATTCATGGCATCTGAAACCATTCTGGATCTTAACATATTTACAAAGTAGCTGGAGTTTGCTAGTGGCCTCACCAACTGTCAGGCCCCCACTTCCTTTACTTTGTCCACTGCTGACTGTTCTATATCCTCCACTATCACTGCCACAGCCGCCATCTTGATGATCCGATCCAGAAAACCACTGCAGAAGTGAGAAAACCAGCCTCAAAGGAAGGATACCTCTGATAAAATTGAATCCAAGGAACCCAGAGTGACCGAGTAGAAAACTGGAATGATAAAAATAATAATCATAATGCTGGATAACATTTATTAAGCAATTAGGGTGTGCCGAGAACTCTTCTAAGTGCTTCATATGTGTTAAATTACTTAATCGTCACAACAATCCTGTAGGTATTAGGTAGTAGTTTAAATCTCATTTTAAAGAAAGAAAATGAGGCATGTAGGATTTTTTTTAAACCATTTCACAGCTAGTAAGTAAGTGATAGGGCCATGATTCAAATCCAGAAACATACGTTCCAAAGCCTCTTTCTCTTAATCACTGTGCTACCCTGCCTTTTTCTTCGATGGCTCTTGCCCTTACATGTCCCATCCTTCCTCACAGACATGTTCACATAAGCTTTCCAGGGATTCATTCTCACCCTACTTACAGCTGGAGTTATCCAGTTCACCTTTACCACTCATCCCACACCTCAAAGCGCTTCCATCACTTTGGTTTTATTAATTTCTTACTGCTGCCCTAAAAAATTGCAAGTTTGGTGGCTTAAAAGAACACAAATTTATTGTCTTGTAATTCTGTAGGACCGAAGTCCAGCACAGTCTCACTGGGCTTTAGGAGGCTCCAGGGGAAAATTCATTTCCTTGACTTTTCCTGCTTCTAGAGGCTCTCCACATTCCTTGCCTCTTGGACCTTTTTCCTTCTTCAAAACCAGCAAAGGTGGTTAAGTCCTCGCATTGCAGTGCTCTGACTTCTGCTTCCTCATCACACCCACTCTCCTGGCTCCTTTTCTCTCTCCATCATCCACTTTTAATTTTATCAATTATAGATCCCACTTGGATAGTCCAGGTTAATATCCATATTTTAACATCAGCTGTTTAGGAATCTTAATTCCATCTACACCTTTAATTTCCCTGTAGCATGGAATCTACTAGGTATTAGGATGTGGCTATATTTGGGGTCCATTATTCTGCCTACCACAATGACTCATTAAAAAGTTAGCAAAGCAGGGGCACCTGGGTAGTGCAGTCAGTTAAACATCTGACTCTTGATTTTGGCTCGGGTCATGATCTCACATTTCGTGGGACTGAGCCCCGCAGACCTGGTTGGGATTCTCTGTCTCCCTCTCCCTCTGCCCCTCTCCTGCTCACTCACACGCAATCTCTCTTTCTGTCTCTCTAAATAAATAAATAAACCTTAAATAAAATTAACAAAGCAATTTGATCAGTAAAATTTACACTAATATGGAAAAAAAGCTTTTATTTAAAAGCATAAAAAGAATAACTAATCTATGGAATTACAAAGCAAGGGAATAAGAAAAATAATGAGAACATTTGGTGCAGATGGTTCTTCCCGGTGGGTATTTCAGTGACCCACATTTTGGAAGCCCAGTCACCTCTCAGCTGCTGGCATATCCCTCAGGCCTACCCCCTCCCCTGGATAGATGAAAAGATCCAAGAGTCTTACTAAAATTCACCTGTTCTGAGTCCCATTCCCTTCGGACGCGTAACTATATAATAAGTTAATTCATTAAAAATTCACTTGGTAATTAGGGGACCTGTAGACAGTTATTCAATATAGGACTCAGTAAAATGGTCTGTTCGTAAGAAAAAAATATGTAAAACTCATAATAAAATATGTGGCAGTGAGCACTCCAAAGTGGTAGGGTAGTAGTAGAATTACAGTAGTAAAATGTCACTAACAGATACTGCTTGTGTGTAATATGTCATTAGGTGACTCCTGAAGAAGCACTATGGCCTTGTGCATGGCTTTCAAGCCACACTGCAGGCCCCAGGGGCTTTTAGGCACATCTCTAGAAGGCATGCCAGCTGGAGAGTGTTGATGCAAAGTAGGCAGATTGCAAGGCCTGCCACAATTTGTGAAAATCTGTTTTGTATATGATGCTTCGCATTCATTGAAATAAAAATATCCACAGCCTTGAAAAACAAAGATTGGAAACCACTGTTCTCTCTGGAAGGAATGATTCCATAATGGCGGAAGAGGGACAGGTCTTGGGGGAGTGTTCAGGGAGGCTGCTCCTCCAGATCTGACCGTAAGGGCAGCTGCCTACTCTTTGCTACCTGGTATCAGGCCTGAAACAGGCCTGATACCTGCTTCAGAGAAGGGATGTTGGTGCTTCCAGCCTGTCAGAGAGAAGCTTTGCTGACTGCACCTCAACAAGATCCCTAAGACTCACACTGTAAAGGTTATCTATCTTTTGCCTTCATGAAGAAAAACAGAGTCATCTGGAATAGGGAGGAAGAAATGTTTTACATTTGAAATGTTTCCAAACTGGGGTTCTGTCTTTCATTTTAAGGAATAACTGTGTCTTTTCCATCCTAATTCGATAATTACTTCCTTTGCAAACATCAAACAATTTTTTTTTCATATGTGGAAGATTGTGCATGAGTGATAGGGCCTAAAATAATCCTTGCTGTTCTCACATAGCACATGCTCTTTTGATATTTTTAGCATATTGTAGTTGAATACTAATCACTGATTTCCCTTCACTCTTTTCCCTCCTTTCAGGTCCTTAAAGAGAGGCTACTTGATCAAACATCTGATAGTCACAAATTTGAAACCGTGCTTCACAATCCCAGCACATAATGAAAGGAAAAGACAACATTGATAATTATACCTGTCAAGAAGCTGTGACCACGTGATATATAAGTTCTTCACCCAGGCAACTCGACACCTTCTTTCTCTGGGGCTGAATCCCCACTGCTCACGCGCTCTTTACACACACAGACCTTCCATGCACTGCAGTGGGAATTCTCAGTGTGTAAAGGGAGCAGTTTTCCGGTCCGCAGACTGAAATAGTACAAGAAGAATAAAGTCCGTGACTTTCCGATAAATCACCGGGCCAGGATTAAATGAATCTTTGTTCTACAGCTTTTCCAGAGATTAACAAATCCCTCATTAGGCTATAGTTTAAACTGCATCAGTTCAAGGTTGTCATCACTTAAAAGAAACCTACTCATTGCCCTATACCCTGACCTCTTCCACATCCATATTGCTGAGTTGTCTGAATTAGAATTCCAGTTAATTGCAAATTCCACCTTTATTCCCCTTATGCTATATTTATACTCTGTTCAGGTTCTAGAAGCAATTGGCTTTTTATTTTCTGTTTCCATGAATTTTATTATGCATTAATGGAGAGGGACAATTTTAGCTCAACTTTTGGTTTGCTAGAGACACGGATAGAGAACTCTAGTACTGTATATTTTTTTAATTTAACTATCACTTGTATCTATGATTATTAATTCTAACAATATAACATGTATTTATTCCACAAAATATATATTATCAGAGTGTATCTGTTACAAACTGAGGTCTTTTCTTACCAAATGTTATGAATCTGGTAAGAGAATACTAGCAAAGGACCTAGCTTCATGAACTGATCCTCCTGTGATATTTCCATATAACCCTGCTCTCAATATTTGTTTGTTAAGTTTTATATTTTTTGATTGATAAACTCTGGGTAAGTCAGAAATCTTTCTGTCTACACTGATATGTTGTCATAGAAATTTATTTAATATGTTAAAGCCTAAGGCTTTACAAAACTCAATTATGATATATGTTCATATATATACAAATATATGTGTCACACAAGGTTTAAATCAGTTTCCCCAAAGACAGTGGATGTTTTTGGCAATCTAAGATCAAAAGTAATATTCCTTTCAAAATTAGGCATATGTAAATGAGGATATTAATTTTGTGAATGAAAAATGCTGCTCCTTCTAGAGGGAAAAAATACCTAATTCATTACACACATTCATATAGGAAAATAGACAATGAGATATCATCTCTCAGAAAGTATCATTTGCTGGAAAATGAGCCACCTCTACAGATCTTCACTTTTGACTTATGGTAAATCTAAGCACATAAGTCTGATTTTACTCATTGGAATGAATAGAAAGCAATAATTATTTGGGCAGTTAAATACCTTAGGCACAAAAATGTACCTGAAAAAAGAATACACGTTCAGTTGAAACATTCTAGAAAGATGATTAAAACTGAGGCCAATATTTGAATGTTTCTTTTTCTCAAATGCAGAAATTGATTCCCCAACATAAATAAATTTTACATTTCAGATAGTCCCCCAAATTAGAAATTTATGAAGCTCACTTCAGGAGCTATTTCTTGAAAACAAAACAAAACCAATCAGAACTACCCAGTACATTTTATTTTGCCCTTTCAAAGGGTGTTATTATCAATACCAAGTTCTGCCTACTCTTCACAGTGCATCACCCAACAGAGAGCCAAGAGCAAGGAAGCTAGGAGGTACACCAATTCCAACAACCATCCTGAAAACATATCATTTTTTACTAGAGAAATGAGGGGGGAGGGGAGGGCAAGGGGGATGACCCTGAATGTTATGTAAAATAGGTTTACAAAAGAGATAAGCATGACTAAAGGGAGTGAATGGAGACTAAGTGAGTATTACTCAGTTTGAAAGAGGTAGTTCTCATTTTTATAAGAAAAATTTAATAAAACATATATTTTAGTTATCATTTAACAAAGAAATGTAAAAGCTATTCAGGCAATGCCACAGATTCTCATAAAGGGAAATATTTGCACCCTTGTAATGAGAAAATGGTCATTTCAACACATTTCAATGCCTTGTATAAATTTGAAGTTTAAGATACGTTTTCATTTAGCCATAAGTGTATGGTTGATATTAAATTATCATATATTTTCACATCAATATAAATCTTATCATGGTGTTACAGAAGCAGCTATCAAGTGAGCAGATACTTTACGTTTGTGTTTTCTAGATGTCTTTGTATGTTATGCTTCATTTGCATAATGGTTAAATGCTAATAAATGTATGCCAAGTCCTTTGTCAAAGTGAAGGGGAAATCCATCACAACTAAGGTATCTAAAGACAGAGTACATGTCACGGTGGTCCTACATACAAATGATAAAATGGCTGGTCTTTTTTTTTTTTTTTTTTTTTTTTTTTCAGTAAAATCTGGGTATTGAAATATAAACCTTCCCTTAAAGTTTTAATCAAAAGTAGCTGACCCTAAGACTTAGAGAGGTCCTTTTGAGGTTTTCTAAGTTTCACTGAAGCCGGAGGGAAAGGGAAAAAATTGTACTAATGTTGTTTACTATTAATGATCTTGGTAGAGCTATCGGCATGTCCAAAGTCATATTAAAGACATAACAGGTGCCTCTTCCATAAAGCTCAATCCTGAATATCATAAATAAATTAGATATTCAAAGTTAGGGGGAAAATCTGGTATGACTGTATCTTCTTGATCCTGGTGAATTTTAGTTCTTTCCCCTGGTCAGACTGGTGGCCAGATTTTTCTAAACTCTTTTCTGCTGTGATTTTGAAGGCCAGTACTCGGAGCATACTTCAGTAAAAAAAAAAAAGAAAGAAAAAAAAAACAAAAACCTGAACCTTTTCATTTGGAACATTTACATTTTGATTCTGTTCCCATTTGAAATAGAACATCCGCATGGAGATAATGAGCTTAAGTTACAATTGACTTTGGAAAGAATAACAGACTTTTGTGCTCCCTCAATCATGTAATCAATAGGGAATTCTCTTGTTATGTGAACTACCACTATCTTTTAAGACAATGCTAAGATCTAAATGCAAAATCTAGCTTTCAGGGGCTTTTTAAGAATTCAAGGCTGTCTCCGAAGAACTTGGCTAGAGATGGATTACATCAATTTACAAATGCAGTTCTCAACCCGTGACAAATCAAACTGATGTCATCTCAGTTCATTTTACTCAGCTGTGCCTATAGGACTCCAAGACGTTGGGATATTTTGTCTACATTATCTTAAGCCTCTATAGATATCTGTTAATGTGTGAATAATGTCTGAGTTTCTCATCTTTTAGCTGGTTTGTGTTTATTATACAGCCTGTTAACAAAGACCAGCTTTAGATAGCATTGTGAAGTAGAAATCAATGTTCTGAAGATTCAGGGAAGCCAGTGTTAGGCAGTATCTCCCCAAAAATGGGGCAGTCCTACCCATCTCGTCCCTCTCTGGATCATAAACTCCAGGAGCGACAGGTCTATGACTGCATTATGAACTGCCGTATCCCTGGCATCTGGTATGATGCTTGGCACACAATAGGCGCTCAGTTGGTGTTTGTTGAATGAATGAACAATTGGATAGGTTGATAGACAAATAAGTGAATGTTGCCTTCAGATAATCTGAAAAATTTCACCAATTTACAGTAATTGGCACTGTAATTTCTGAATTTCATAGTCAGAACCAGATTTACTCTTTTCATAAATAAATGCTTTTCAGATATATGAATTTGGAATCAATTACTTCAAAAGCTTCAAGGATTTGAGGGCATTTAGATAAGGGATAGTGTCTGGGGAGTAAGATATTTTAACAATGAATAAAACTCAGCCTTTCTAGTTTTTTCTGAAAGCTCCCTGAGTTATTTTGCAAGGGCATTTAAAACATAAAACCCCAGTTATGAATTTTATAAAATATTATGTTTTAATTTTTAAAAAGGAAGAGAAGTCATGTCATCAAGCACATTTTTAATATCTCTTTCAATGTTTTATCTCTTTACTAGTAACATTTCTCTAAGGAGTTCCTAGTAATTGGGGACACATCTCTAAATCTTCTGCTTTCAAAAGATCACTTCTTTCCTATTTGATTTCTAGGATGTACCTGAGCTAATGCTTAATCGCATAGCAATTAAGACTTTTCCACGTGTTTATTCGTTTAACAAATATTTATTGTGCACCTAGTACATTGCTAGGTCCTAGAAATGTAATGGCAAACAAGACAGACCTAGTGCCCTCCTGGAACTTACAATGAGGAACTCCTCAACACTTTGGTAGAGTTTATTCTCCATCGAGTCCCTCTTCACAGCCGACAGAAGAAATACAATCCCTAACTCCATGGAAATCATGAAAGAACCCCCTGCAGACACTTACGTGAACTTGCTGTTCAGACACATCACTCAAAAATACTGCTCAGTTTATCCATACACCATAGTTCTACCCCAGCAAGATAGGTATGTCATAATTTATTCATAATGAACACTTACTGAACTCTCACTAGGTTCTACTGTTCTTGGTACTTTCCATAGACTACATCATTGAATCCCTTCAACAACTCCAGTAGGTTTCGTTTTATAGACAAGAAAACTGAAGCACAGATACGTGACTTGTCCAAGGTCACACAGCTAGCAGATGAAATGGGGATTTGAACCCATGCGGTGTAACACAAGAGTTCATGTGTCGAACCATTATCTGTGGTTTGGGGGACACCATTACATTAAAAATAGGAGTCATTAATATAAATGGGTCACTGTATATAAAAGTACTTTGAAGTTGTAAAGTAGTATGCAAAAACATAGTAGTGAAGTTATTATGCTCAACAGACCACATCAGTGGCAGAAGCAGACTAAGAACTCAGTCTTATGTTACAGCTTACTCTTGTGAAGAACACTTCAAGCCAGGGACACGGATAAAGTACAGATCCAGGACATTTCTGACATGTGGGAAATATGTCAATGACTTTTCAGAATTATTTGTTAGCCACTGTGTCTATCTGGTGCTACAAGAAACAAAATCCCTTGCTGTAAGGGCTTAAAATAAGTACACAGTGTGGAGCTGAACCAAGGATATTTCACATTTATGGGAAAAGATCAGGCAATAGTACTATTTTCTCACCATTGCATGTGATCGCGTCTTTCCAATTGTTTTCTTCATTTTTCTGAAAGAGCTGCAAAATTGTGCAGTGGTTCAACCTGACCAAAGTGGTATTATGCTGCTGGGAAGTAAAAGTATTAGACACCAGACTGGAAGTATTGTCTTCATTATCAAATGACTTTTAAGTTCATTTAAAATATGGATATTGAAAGATGTTTAGATGCTGATGGTGCATGAATATTTAGACGCCAAGTTCCTTGCCCTTCTTCATTCCAAACCATACAGTGGGGGTCACACTACTGAGGGGTAGATTCTAAAGCCAATAGGAAAGGCAGAAATTGAGATTGGCCTAATGTTAGAACCACAATCAGATGGATGTGACCACATTTCCAGAGGCTAAAAGGAACTGACACCTGTGGGGAGAGGGAACACCTGCTTCCATCTGATTCACTCACAAAGATGGATCCCACACATGATTTACATCTGTTCTCTCTCTCCCCCTCCCAGTCAAATGGGCATGTTCTACATCTTAAGTTCTGGTTCCTATTGGTGGCAGCAAGGAACCTTCTTAAAACTTTTAATACATCATTATTCTTCCCTAAGCAATTAGCCTTTTCAAAATAATTAACATTTTGCAAAATTTAGCTTTGCACATAATACGCCAATGGGCAAATTCAAATACTTTATTTCCAAAGTCATACTTTTTAACATCTCTCTACCTGCCTTTTGTCACCTTTATTTTTACTGATATTACCATTCTCTGTACAAATATTGTCCTCTTCCTCACTTACCGTTTACATCGATTCTTAGACTTTTTAGATTTCACCTTGACAAGGTCTTTTGAAACGATCTTCTCTTACCCATTGTAACTATTCCTACCCATGCATAGCACCTTAGTATTTTTTAACCAGGATTTTCATGAACTTTTAACGGTTGTCACAATGAACATGTCTCCCTAAATTTCCCTGTATATCGATGATAGGTAACTCGCTCTATTCCTTTGTTCAAAATCCTCTGATGGGTCCCCTATCTCTCTCTCTCACACACTCACACACACACACACACACACACAAAATCACATTCTTAGTCTGAACCAGAACACTAATATGGTGTTGGGGAAGGAGGACGTTATAGTGCTGTCCCATCCACAAGTGCAAAACCTAGAATACAAAACGTGATGATATTGAAGTCTGGTGTATGGACTTTGAAATAGAAGTCATGGGATTTCATGACACTGAAAAAATTACAAGTTCTTTTTCAAGTTGAAGTTAAATGCAAAGAGAGACTAGCAGTGTTGTATAGTGAAGATACCAAGATTCCATCAAACAGTGACCTACAAATTCCAAAGTATTTGCTTGAGGTGTATGTATGTGTGTATGTGGATGGATAGGCCACCATGCCAACATTAGGGAGAGGTATAGGTTGAGATATATTTCCATACTATATGGGAAGAGTGTATTTCCTTACTAGATAGCACTGCAGTTTTAGCCATCTTGCTCTTTTCTAAAAAATTATTTACTTATTTTTATTTTTGAAACAAAGCATGAGCAGGGGAGGGGCAGAGAGAGAGGGAGACACAGAATCTAAAGCAGGCTCCAGGCTCTGAACTGTCAGCACAGAGCCTGACGCCGGGCTCAAACTCATGGACGGTGAGATCATGACCTGAGCTGAAGTCTGATGCTTAACCAACTGAGCCACCCAGGTGCCCCGCTATCTTGTAGTCCAAGTTGACCACTACCTATTGCTGGAAACTGTCTCAAACTTTCTTTCCCCTGAGCTTTTGGTTATTTATGAAATGCTTCTGTCTTTCCTGTATCTGTGCCTGCAAAAAAAATTTAAGGCACGTTTCAAATGGTCCCTCTTCCAAGAAGCTTTTTCTTATTTTTCCACCCCGATGTTATCTACCCTATCATCAAACTCCACTGTGACATTTGTACCATTCTTTAGCTCTTTTCTTAGCTTCCCTTATGGTATACCTATTTGTGTCTTTATCATTCTAATTTGCCCCACAGTTAGTAATTATGTATGGAGTGGGTGTTAATATTTCTTAAAAGGAATTACCTTTCACTTGTCAACTTCACAGAATGGCTTCTGCATTATTTTGGGGTCTCAGTGTTCTGAAGCTCACCCATGAAATTCATCTGAATTGAGAACTCAACACCAGACACTTTTAAAAAAGAAAAAAAATGCTAATTACTGAGCATTTTTATTAAAAGGAAAAGAAAAGGTACAGAATAGTGTTAATTCTTGTCACTTATTTCCTAGGTTTTTCTGATCTGACTTTTTGCTCTTAGGATGAATGTGAAAGTTGATGTAAATATTTTAGATATCACCACCACCCCTCCTACACACATACACATACACAATGGCTTTACCACTGATTTATCCCCACATATAAAATTGGTTGCATATTTCATGGGAAAACAATGGTAAAGGGTAAAATTAGGTTTTGAGTGAGCAACTGAACAAACAAGATGGACACCATAATAGCACTTCTGATTGGACTCCAGTCCTTTATTGATGGTCCTGCCTATCTCCACTGTTCATTAGAATATAAACTTATCTACTGGTTATTAGTCCTCTCCCTTCCCAGGCCACCAGGCCACTACATTAGCAAGAGGGAATTGGGAGACTAAATACATTGTTTTGACAGCTTTAGTTCATATAGGAAAAGTTAATAGAAATCAAAGCATTTCTCCAGCCCTAGTCACACATCATGTTCTTTTGTATGGCCAACACAAAGGTTTATCTGAGTATGACATTTATACAACAAACATATTCAACACCTAATTTAAACACGATACTAATTTATTTCTCCCCACAGGATAGAAACACAGTATCTTAAAGGAAAATTCCCACACATAGATTAAGACCTGCACTTTTTTTTTTATTCTTTAAGTTAGAATGATTACAAACAGAACTCCAAGAAATCTCCTACATTAACACAAGATAGTTTCAAAGAGTTTAATTGCTACCTGTGTAATAAATTTCCCATGGGCTTTTTCCCCATTAACTGCACTTTTCCTAAAAGATTTAAGTGTGGGAGGCTGACTGGCAGCCATGGAAGGAGACCCACAGAGGGTCCACACCTGGATGTTTTGTAACACAGCTTCCCAGGATCTCATCCCCAGCTTTGCAGATCCAGGCTCACTTGTTTTTTTCTAGGAATACTCAGGGATAGTCTTAGTTAATGCCTGTTTTCTCAAAGTAATCACTAAAAGCACTCCCTTTAACTCTTAGAAGTGCCCCAATTTAGACAACATATTATGTTGTCAACTTACCTAGAAGTGGTGAAGCTCTAGGATGATGGTTCCTGTTAACCCTCCTCAATTCACCAGATGATTATAAGGATTCTTTCTTGTTACAAGTAATCAAAACACGACCCAATAGAGCTTGAGCAAAAAAGAGAATTAACCACCTCCAAAGCAGGCCAGATTCAGTCTCAATGTTGATAGCTTTCTGATTTCGTCACACCCCTTTCTCCCTTCCTCAACTCTGCTTCTCTCTCCTCTTCATGGCCCTTTTTCTCCCTGCTGCACTCAGTTCGTTCCTCTTCCTTATCTGTTCCTTTCCTAATCCTGTGTAGCACCACACCTATATCCTTATAGCTCTTAATCTAAAAGGGAAACTAGACTCTTTTCCTCAGAGTCTATATTCACACAGACTTCGAATGGTCTTGAATCAAATCACCATGGGAAAAAGTGACATGAATGGCTCAGTCTGGCTCACATCCTCATGTCTATTGAGTGTTCACTTATTAGCTGTAGAGAAACCAATATGAGTAGCATACAAACACTTCTACTACAAGGCAGATATAAAAATGAGGGTTCAATTATAGGAAAGAAGACATTGCCTGAAGAAATGCGAAAAATCTTGGAAGAAATGCCAATTGAAATGATTGTTAAAAGTTAAGCGGGATTTTGGAAGAGCATTGAGATAGTTGTTGACTGGAGGAGGAGCACTCCCCCAGATCTTGGGCTTAAAACCGGAATCTTTCATTTAGTTTTTAATTCTGAAGCCCACCAGTTTAGGCTGGGCTCAGAGACAGTTATTTTGGGAGTGGCTGGTTGGGCTTCCTCATGTGTCCATAGTCAGTTGCACATCAGCTCAGCAGCTTAGCTGACTACAGTTGGCTGACTTCTAACTGAGGCAGCTCAGCAATCCTCTACTCCAGCAGGCTAATTTGGCCTTGTTCTCTTGACAAAAGAAGGATTGAAGAGAGAGTAGAAGTCCACAAAGCCTTTTGAGAATTTGGCTCAGACCAACACAATGTCACTTCCCCCACATTCTATTGACTACAAGTCACAGGGCTAGCCTAGACTCAAGGACTGGGGAAAGAGTCTCTACCTTTTGATAGGAGAAGTTCAATACAAAGGACATGGATACACAGAGGGACATAAAACTGAGCTATTTGAGGTCAGTCTGCAACAATGTTTTTACTAAAATAAGGTGGTTGTAAAAGCATCTGCATAGGCAAAGCTACAGTTAAGAGCTAGCTAACATTTATTGCTTATTGTGTTTAAGCAATAACATTTAAGCTTATTGTGTGCCAGACACTGTTCTAAGAGCTCAACATATATTGACACATTCTAAGTCTTACATCTTTCATTTCAGAGAAATAGGCTACCTGCATATGGAAATCTAGATGTGGCTTATTATTAAGTTTATTATTATTAGCAAACATAGTTGAGTCCAGGGCCAGAGATTCCCTATTGTCCCTCATCAAAAGTCAGATTTCTCTGCATATTTGGGTTCCCAGATGCCTATGTAGAATATGACAGCCAGTAGGATGATGTATTAGTCAATGTTCTCCAAAGAAAACAGAACCAATGAGAGATGGATGGATAGGTAGATAGATAATTTATTATAGGCATTGGTTCATGTTACACATTAGTATGGACGCCAAGAAGTCCCACAATCTGCCATCTGCAAACTAGAGAACCAGGAAAGCCGGTGACGAAATTCAGGCTGAGTCTGAAGGCCTTAAGGCCTCCTGAGAGCCACGAGTGACTATGTCAAAGGGCAGGAAAAGAGGGATGGATGTCCCAGTTCTGGCAAGAGAGCAAATTCACTCCTCCTCTGCTTTTTTGTTCTATTCAGGTCCTTAATGGACTGAGTGATGTCCACCTGCATTGATGAGAGTGATCTTTACTCAGTCTACTGATTGATATGCTAATCCTTTCCAGAAACATTTTCACAGACACTCCCAGAAATAACATTTTATCAGCTCTCTGAACATCTCTTATCTCAGTCAAGATGACACATAAAATTAATTATCACAGATGATACCAACCTCTTCCTCCAAACAGAATGCAATCTACTGAGGCAGATATAATAGGATGCTGAGAGGATTTTTTTTTCCATTGGTCATAATTATGGCTAAGGCTTGAAGCTGAAATCAGAATTTACCAAACATTACCATAATATAAATACAGCTTTAGACTTTCTAACAGGTAGTAGAATTGGCTCCATTCACTTTAACCCCTACTCCGTCACCAAAAATCATAACAGCAGAGAGAAGGAGAGAGAGAGAGAGAGAGAGATACAGAATACAATATTTTTAGAGAGAAAGTTTTCCATCTCTGCCTCCACTCCCATCCAGCTCAAGCCATGTGAGAGAGGGGAGCTTCAAGACAATCTCTCACAGAGATGTAAGGGTAAACTGTAGGAAAACATCACTGGGAACTCATTCCCTTGCTGAATGATTGCTGAGCTGTGGAAATCCGTAGTTCCCATGGTGCTGTTGCATCTGGAGCTGAGTGTAATGAGAGGGTTCTCAGGAAAGGTTTGAGATGTGTCCCTTCGGTGTGGGGGTACACATGAACAAGGATGCCAAAGATGGGGAGCCTCCTCTAGGCCCTGTCCAGCAAGGCTTGAAGGGAATGTGGTGGGAAGAAGATAGGGACAAATCTCTGCCTCATTGCAATACCCTGTGGCCCTCAGGGTACACAGAAGAGAGTTCTCAGCAGTGCCAGTGGGTCCATGTGATGAAGTATAGATTAGAGGAGGAACTTGAGTAAATTTGGATGTTACATCAATGTCAAGTTGTTATACAAGCTTCTAAATGCTTATTCTCACTTATTTTGCCTCTCCCCAGTAGTAAACCATTCATGGACCAGAAAGAGTCCGTGAACCACACTTTGAGCATGAAAGGGAGAAGATTTTGCCAGAATATGTCACTTTGCCATGAGGATTATTTTGAGCTCAAGGCAATCAAGACCCAACAGACTTAAGAAAAACTTTTACCTTTTCCTTAATTACCTAAAAGAATTTAAATATGGGGCCTGGCCCAGAAAGAGACCTAGTATGAGATAAAGTTTCTATCTGAAAGACCTAACTGTAAGGCAAGGCAAACATCTAATTACTAAATTAAACATCTGTTCTTCTTATTGCCTTGTGAATTACTCTCCTCTCCTTTGAAGGCCCCTATCCCATTCCATAGCTCTGGATAGCATATAAGCCTCAATTGCCTGACTTGCCCTGGAATCTTATATATATTTAGGGCTCCTGTACGGACTAAATTAAACTTGTTTTTCTCCTATTAATCTGTCATATGTCAATTTAATTATTACAGCAACCAAAGAACCTAGAAGGAAAGAAGGTAAAAAGTTTCCACCCCTTCAAATAGTACAGCTTATGTACACTCTGCAGAAGAACTCTGTATCAAATGTAAACATTGCAGTTTTAAATAGAACCAAGATTTAACTTCAACAGACAAAAGCAACCAGAAAGTTGTGGAATCTGCCCAAGATATTGTCAAATAAGATTGCAAGGGGGAATTCAAAAAACACATTGCTGAAAAAAAAAGTAGTTGAAAAACAAGCAAATGCCATTTATACCACAGGATATAAAGATTTTTCAATAAACTCATGAACATATAATAATTCTGTTACATTCTAATTTTAAACTTTTTTTTTGTTTTACTTTTTGCGAGTGCTTCCATTTGAAGAAAGTCCAATTACAACAATGAATCTGCTTCAAACTTTAACCAATCAGAGCAAAAGCCCTGTGTGATGTTATTTATAAGAGATATTTGGTCTGTGCTTGGCACAAAGCTCCTAAAACCCTCAGAATTTCCTGTGGAAAGAGTGGTAGAGGCATCTTTGGTTGTGTTAATGAAGTGATTTTTGGAGAGTCCCTCGGTCACCTAAGGATGTGGGCTAATTGCCAGTGGAGCCAATTCCATGATCAGAAGGTTGGAATTTTCAGACTACCCCTACTCTCCCAGGAGAGAGATTGAGTTCTTTCACCAATGGCCAATGATGTGATCGATCATGCTGATGTAATGAGGCCTCCATAAAAACCCCAGCAGTCAGAGAGCTTCCCGGTTGGTGAACCCTTGGAGATTTAGAGACAGTGCTGTGCTGCAAGAGGGTGTGGAAACTCCATGCTTTTTCTCCACATCTTGCCCTACGCTCTTCTTGACTTATGTCCTTTTATAATAAACCAGCAATCTAGTAAATAAAGTGTTTCTCTAAGTTCTGTGAGCTGCTCTAGCAAATTGATGGAAACCAAGGTGGAGGTCATTGGAACCTCCAGTCTATAGCTGGTTAGAATATCAGCTGAAGACACCCAACACAGTGAAGTTCATGTAGTGTTTCCTGAGTCTAAAATGAAATCTCTTCAGTGCTCATCCTTATCACCTGTTCCATTTAGATGAAGCTTGGTTCAGGTCAGAGAGAAGCATACAAACTTCTCAGAGAAAAGTTTGCTTTCCCAGCCTGCTAAAGAAATTGGATAGGCCAATAGATAGAGACCTATTTGTAGTTCTCTGCTGAGAAACTTTCAGAAATGTATGTGTTCAGGAAAAAAGCAAGCAATTGGACCTACAATTTTCATTTCAAACGTACTTTTAGAGAGGGATCGCACTCAACATAGCATTAAGAGATTTGCATTTCTTGTTTAGTATTACACAGAAATACACCACAGTATAAACATGTCGTTAGCATGCATCTCTCGACTGATATTGAACAAAGAAAGTCGAACTCATGCTCCTTTTCCCAAAAGAGTCTGAAGCTGCTATGTAAAAACTCGACAGTCGTGGCTTACCTTCTCTGGCCAGTGCTTACAGTACAAACTGCACCTGTATTTTTTTTTTTTTTTTTTGTCTTTCAACAAAAAATACTTCTGTCTTGAGAGCTGTTTCTAATCATGGGAAGCATGGTAAATTCAATGAGAATTGTCATTTGTTACAAAATGTTGGGGAGGGGGCCCTACATGAAATTGATGTTCTTAAGTTGTTTGGATTTTGTTTTCTCTGTTCTATGAAGATGATGGTAAAGACTTGAAGAGTAGCAAATTCAAATAGTGTAAGCAGGTCTCTTTCCCAATTGAATATCGCTTCACCCTGGGGATGGCATTAAGAGGCTGGCCTTTTATTTAAATATAAATCCATTACCCACACTTTATTCTTAGAGGAAACTGAATCACCATTCGGTGTGTGTATGAGTGTGTGCACGTGCGTGTTAAAGAAAAAGAAAAGGAACCAGAGGAAAACCTTGGTCTTATCACTCCAGCGATTGAGAAGCGTTTCCCAAAACACTAATTTTCCTCTCTCTTCCAGGAATGACTCTCAATCTTGCTTCTCTACTTTTTTGTTTCCTAACAATTGACCTCCCAGACTATAGCTCTGTACACTTACAATTAAGCAAAGAGAAATTTGTAGACATGTTAGGATATACGTGTTATATCATAAAAGGGTCATTTAAAACTTTCAATGAAATTAAGAAAACAATGACATAACCTAATGCAGGACCTACCTGCTAACAAAAGAAGAGACAAGGAACTTCCAAATGCAAATTTGAAATACTATATATTTTTTTAATGCGGCCTGGAAATTGGCACATGGCTTGCAACTGCAATTTTCTATCTGACCACCAGGTAGCAGACAAAGCCTCTTCAATCACTTAGACATGAAAATGTCAAAAACTTACCACGAAGGGAATGCCAATAAAGCCAAAGAAATAAATTGCATTGATAAACACAATGGTTCTTTTGCTTTAAAGATAAAGGATGCCAGAAGGGGTAAGTTAACAGAACATCTCAGTAATTCTTCATCTCAATATATTTAAAGGGTTTAACAACCATCATTTTGCTGGTTTGAATTGAGAAAAGTGTCTCCTCTCACTGGAGGTGAGCCAGTACTAAAGGAAATGTGTGCCTCTGTACGCTGCTTACTTCCTGAAGTTACTTCACATGTCTAAAGAAAGCGGACATGGTGATATCACCATAGTTAACCTGCAGACATGGACTTCCCTAGGAGTTCTCCTTAGTCCTAGCAAATCTAGCTGGAAGAATACAAGCGAGCTCACGATTTCACTTAGTGTGTAGGTGCCAGGAAAGAGTTTAGTTTAGTCACTGGCACATTTTAAACTAAATTCCAGGCCATCAACTATCCAAGCCACACAATCATGGTAAAAATTCTTGTTTACAGGCAAGTTTAAACAAGTTATTCTTTAGTACATAAGATCACCATGCCATGGGCCTTTAATTTAAAGTAATCATTTAATGTTTAAAAACCTCCCCTGGTTTAATGTTTAAACAGGCATTTTCCATAAAATAATCAGTCTTGGAATTGATTTGGAAAATCTGTCTTTGAAATCTTCGAATCCTAATCTTCCCTTCCCAGTTCCTGAACTCTTTTTCACTCTCTAACCCCATCTTCCATCTTCAAGCACCAGTGTATGCGAGATTGATAAACACCTGTTGTCACAACCTCAGTTGCTAGAAAAGACAGAGTGACCAGTTTTCAAAGCTACCCTTCTGGGCACCAGCTGCAGGTTTATAGGGCTTGAGTACTTAAGCTGAAGGAAGGAGGCACAGCACAAAACTTTAGATTCAGAATGCTGGGTTTAAATCCCAGCTCTGCCTTTCCTAGCAATTCCTTAACTTTTGTGCCATTTCTCTTCCTCTTTTGTAAAGCAGAGAGAGTAGTCGTAGGACCCGGCTGTAGTTGTGGAGCTGCTTAAGCCTTGAGATCATGGGACCGTGTGCCTGGCATGTTGCAAACTCTTAATGAGTGTTAGTTATATACCTTCATTACAAGGGAGTTTTTTGTTTTGTTTTGTTTTGTTTTGTTTTGTTTTGTTTTAATAAACCTCTTCTCGAGTGACTGGAATCATTACCCGTGGCAGGTATTCCCTTAAATAGGCCAGAGCATTCTGAGCTGGGCTATGATTTAATGCCTAGACTGCAGTTTGAAAGAACAACTGTTCATGACAACAGTGCCATCTGTGTAACCCTGCACAAGTCATCCAATCTTTTTGAAAAATGAACCCCTCGATCTGTAAGAAATGATATTGACTAGACCAACAAATATTGTAGTCTCAAAGCTGTTTTTCAACTAAGGAGTATTAAGGTAGGATCTCAGATGACTAAGACATCTCAAGCCCAGTATCCAGAACCGAACTCCTGACCACACCCTCCCTGCACAGTCAGCACCCCTGTCTTAATTTATGGCAGCTCCACCCTGCCAGTTGCTTGAGCTGTATACACTGGAGTGACCCCCAAATCCACTATTTCACTCACATACCACATCCGGTACGTTAGGAAATTTGGTTGGCTCCAGTTTCAAAATATATCCAGCAGCTGATCACTTTCCATTACTTATTGCCATCATTCTGGTCTCAGCCACCATCTCTCACCTAAATTGTTGTAATAACTTCCCCACACCCAGTCTATTCTCAACACAGCAGGCAGATCCTTGAAAATTACAAGTCAGATTAGATAACCCCTCTGCTCACAGCTCTGTAATGACTCTTCACCTGGAGTAGAAACCAAGTTTCTTACAATGCCCTCAAGGCTCCGTTAGCCCCCTCCTCTCTGATCACATTGTCCTCTGTGACAGAGGACACCAAGCCTTTGAGCTAGCTCTTCTGTCTTCCCAGAATACTCTCCTCCAGACCACTGCTTGACCAATTCCTGCAGATTCTTCAAAGCTTTGCTCAGGTCTTAATTTCACAGCATGACCTGTCTTAACCTCTCTATTTCATAAAGCAAACTGCCTGTCCACCCTGCTCATGCTCTGAGCCCATCTTACCCCATTTTACTGACTCTTGTTCCTTAGCACTTACCACCTTCCAACACATATATCCGTATGTGCTCTCTCTTCTCTCTCTGTCCATTTTGTTATGCTGCTTATTTTATTTTGTGTATTTCCCTCTACTAGAATACAAGCTCCACAAGGGCAGGGATTTTGATCTGTTTTACTCAACTACCTAAAACACTCAATAAATATTTGCTGAATGACTGAATGGTGTGAGGGGAGAAGAGTAGTATGCAGAGAGGATTTAAGTTACATTGAAGATTTACTAATCACTAATCTAGGCACTTGTCACATATTCAAGCTTTTGCTAACACAGACTTGTATCATCATTTCTTGCCCAAGACTTGCTTTTCAGCTACCAACACCAAATGGCGAGACACGATAGTCATATCACTACCTCTTTGTATATAATTGGATTAATATACTAACAACAAGATTAATAGGAACAGAAATCAGAAAGATAGAAAAATGGCAAATTCCTTGAATGGAGCTTCAGAAGGTAGTAAGTACAGCCCTTACATGTTTCAGGGTCCAGCAGTCAAGTTTGCCAAATAGAAACTGACACTTGTAAGCCATTTTCTTAGGAAAACTGGTTTGGATCCAGACTATCAAACAAAGTTAAAATCAATAACTTATAATAATTAGTTAATATAAAAGATAAATTTAAATTTAACTTAAATTTAAAAGAAAACTAAATTTAAAACAAACCTATAATGAGTGACCATTATGCACTAAGCAACGTGTGAGCAGTGGGGAGGATACAAAATGAGACATCATCTTTGCCCAATAAGAGTAGGACATATAGGACATGTACCACCAGTAATTATAATTCACCACAGAATGTGACTAGTGCTATCATAAAGGTACAGAGTGCAATAGAAAGACAGGAATGAGCATGATTAATTCCAATACTTGGAGATATTCACTTTTAAATTTCATTTTAAATTTGTGCATGTGTTTATCTCCTGCAAGATGCTTCAACTAAATTGACCCCAGCCAGCTGCAAATAATTGCTATGGGTTTTCTTTTATGTTATCAGACTCTATGCTCTTCATTTGTCACTCCCTCAATTTGATTAATGCTTTGCAAAGTACAAAGCCCTGAATCCTGAAGCTTTAAAGATTATTTTTTTAATCTAGTAACTTCCTATAAGCTAAAATACTACTGGGCTCAATTTAATTCAGCTTATTATCTGAAATTGAAATGAATCAGGAAATATGAAGTGTGAATCTCATAAGGCATAATTCAAGCATCTATCACATGAAAAATATTGTGGTATTAGCCTCATGAACACTAATAGCTGATTGTATTTCATACAGATGATCAAAATTTTGAATAGACAACCAAACCAAAAATGATGAGGAAATTCCTATGCCAATATTCCCTTTTCTAGTGAATGATAAAAATCAGAACCAGAAACTTAGGAATTGTCTTTGAAATCTCCCTATCATTCCCCTCACCCCAGAGCCAATTCAGAAGATCTTACAGATTTTTACCTCCCCAGTACCTTTCGGATGTATCCATTTATCTCCATCTCCTGTCATGCTAGTTCAACCTACCACCACACCTCACCTGAACGATGGCACTAATATCTGGTCATCCTGAATTGACTCCTGCCTCCTACAAGTCATTCTCCACATGATGGCAAGAGTGGTTCCCATTTGTGTGTGTGGTTATTTGGGGGATCCTGGGTGTCAAGAGCTAAGTGACTCATAGTTTTCAGTTCGTGGCACAGTATCATCATGAGTTCGTGCAATGTTCCTCCCTTAGTTTATATTTTCTTATTTTCTCCCTCTACTCCCCATCACCATTCTTTTCTTCTCTCACTCTGTTTATTCATATAAGTAGATATATTTGTAAGAAACATGACATTATTTCAGCATAATGGGTTTTTAAACTGTATAAATGTTATTGTGTGAAAGATTATACTCTGCATCTTATTTTTATTCACTCATCACTATGCTCTTAAGATTTCGCAATGTCGACATATATCAAATCACCCTGTGGTACCATTTCAAATGTATCATATCGCCAAATTTTACTATTTTGGGGGTCAATTTTACCTCAGTTTAAAAATATGCCTATTTATGACACTGTTTGTTCCTTTAATTAAGTACCTCCACCGCTGCCTACTACTTTCCTGGATGCATTCCCTACAGTTTTCTTCACCAGGCTACGAACATGAATTCTTATGTCTAATACGTATTTCTTGAGCACAACTAAACGTCAGACAATTTTCTAGGCCATGGAGATGATAAGAGAAAATAAAATAGACAAAAATCCTTGCTCTTCATGAGTTTATATTCTAGTGGTAGAAACAGATAATAAACAAGATAAATAAGTAAAATATAGGTTATGTTAGATGATAACAATCACAGGAGAAAAATAAACAGAAAAATGCATGGTTAAGTGTGCAAGGATAGAAGATGGATGGTCAGAACACATTTCTGGGTTGTTGAGAAGGTAATCTGTGAATTAAGAACTAAAAGAAGTGAAGGTATGAACCATATGGGTATCTGGAGGAAGAGCATTCCAGGTACAGAAAGAGTGAATTCAAGTCCCGAGGTGGGAGTGAATTAATGTGTTCAGGAAATAGGAGGCCAATGGGCTAGAGCAAAGTGAACCAAGGAAGAATAGTAGAGGTGTGATTAGAGAAGTAATATGGAGACATCTCCTCTAGGAATTTAGCATTTGTGCTAAATTAGATGAGAAACCACTTAAATATTTGAGTTGTGGAATAATATGATCAGATATATGCTTCATCAAGATGTGTCTGATTACTGTGCCAAGAACAGACTGAAAGGGGCAGCAGAAGCAGGGAAACTAGTTAAGTGGTAAGAAGTTATTTAGCTTTTGACATATTTAGAATGTAGGGGCGCCTGGATGGCTCAGTCGATTGAGCATCCGACTTTGGCTCAGGCCATGATCTCAAGGTCATGAGTTCAAGCCCACATCAGGCTCAGTGCTGTCAGCAGAGAGTCTGCTTTCGATCCTCTGTCCCCCCTCTTTCTAACCCTCCCCCCACTTGCACTATCTCTCTCTCTCTCAAAAATGTAGAACCAATATTTTTAATAAATCATAATAGCTTATGAAATAAAAAGAGTCAAAGGATTTTGGCTTGAGCAACTGAAATAATGGATTGTCATTACTGAGGGGGAAAGATAAAAAAAATTTGGCTTTTCCCATGTGGAGTTTGAGATGCCTATTAAACATCTAAGCAGAGTGGTTGATCAGACAGTTGGATTTATGAGTTTATAGTTCAGAGGGAAAACTCCTGGCTAGAGATATAAATTTGAGAGTCTTCAACATTTGATAAGTGTATTTAAAACCATGAGATTGAAAAAGTTCACTAAGAGAATAAGAGAAGACATTCAAAAGCTGATGCCTAAATCACACTAACAATTATAGATCAGGTAGACAAGGGAAAACAAAACAAATAAACAAAAAAGCTAAAATGTGTCCAGAGGGGGCATTTCTCCATCTGGGGTTAAAAAAAATAATATTTTAAAAAGGCATGCCTTTTTTTAGTCTATGGAAATACAGCTAAGGTCAAAACAAGGACCTAGGTTTGTCGTTTGGGGTTTTCCAATTCCAAGAGAAATGGTACGTAAACACCACTTAGCTTAAAAAGCTTTTACTTTTTTATTTCCTTTAGAAGGTAAGGAACCTCTGCAAGTAAGCAAGATGGGATAGGGCTGGAGGGAACCTGCTACATGTCCGTGATGAAGAGTCTTTCTCACTAGCTCAGCCTTCACTCACTACCAGCAGGTGTATCTCAGGGCCTCACTTGCAGATGTCTTTGCCAAGGGTAGGGGTTACCTAATGGTCTGCAAGTGGCAAAGTGCAGCCAGCTGTGCACACTCTCTAGGACGCAGGGGTCAATACATCTCACAGTCTGCCCAGCAGGCCTCTACGCTAATTGGGGAAATTGGGCACTCTGGAAGTGTGGTTTCCGATGGTATCAACCCCGATCTGATTGGTTAGACTGAAAGTTACATAAACCATTACATCATTGATTATATAATGTTTTTGTAAGTTATGTCCTTCCTTACAAATACATTCTAGAATTTAAAAAAAAAACTTTTTAGGTATTTATCTCCTTTGAGTGAGGTGTTCTATGCTTATCTAAAACGGAGTAAACATGTTTACAAATTCAGCACTTATTGAGAAAAGCATGTTGAGGGCACCTGGGTGGCTCGGTTGGTTGAGCGACCGACTTCGGCTCAGGTCATGATCTCACAGTTTGTGAGTTCGAGCCCCGTGTCAGGCTCTGTGCTGACAGCTCGGAGCCTGGAGCCTGCTTCGGATTCTGTGTCTCCCCCTCTCTCTGCCCCTCCTCTGCTCATACTTTGTGTCTCTCCCTCTCTCTCGCTCGATAATAAATAGACGTTAAAAAATTAAAAAAAAAAAAAAAAGAAAAGCATGTTTACAAGCAAAGAAACAGTTTAAGTGGGAAAGCTTGTCTACCACCTTTAAGCACAGCAAAACAGGATTTTATTCATTTTTATTAAAATGTAGGATGGGGTATGCTTAACTAAAAAGTATTTCCAACAATACACATACCTGACCATAATTCTTCAAGAGCTTCCTACTGTTCTTAAAACAGTTCTTAAAACTCTTAAGAACAGTACTCCTACTGTTCTTAAAACAAAGACCAAAATATCTAAAGTGGCCAGTTGGGTGCTACACGGTCTGGCCTCAACCCACCTCTCCAGTTCAATCTCAGAACAATCGTTCTCATCCACCCTTGTCCTTTTGATTGAACCCCTGCTTGGTGAAGGCACTTTGTGGGCAATTGCCCCTGTTTGGAACTGTCTTTTCCAATACCACTGCCATCTACCCTCCATTCACCCAATTAACTCTTAAGTTTCACATCGTTTACTTCTCTCTCAGGGAAGGCTTGCTTCCTTGACTCTCCGGACTATGTCTATGTCTCTATCACTTTTTCTTTCCTAATTAATTAATTAATAATTAAAAAATATTTTTTGAGAGAGAGAGAGAGCACAAGCAGGGGACGGGCAGAGAGAGAGAGCCCGGGAAAGAACCTTAAGCAGGCTCCACCCTCAGCTTGGAGCCCACTCAGGGCTCGATCCCATGACCCTGGGGTCATGACCGCAGCAGAAATCAAGAGTGGGTCGCTTTACCCAGGCACCCTCCCCCACACCCCTTAACTTGTTCTTAAAGATTCATGTCTTACCTTTGTAACCATTGTATCATTTGTAATGTGGTTTTTATCTGTACGATTATTTGATTAACATCTTCCTAATTAGAAAATAAATTCCACTGCATCCCAGCAACTAGCACAATGCCACATTACATAGTAGGGTTTCGTTAATATTTGTTGAGTGGATCTATAAAAACAAAGCACTTGTCACTGGGCTCTAGTGGAACAAGGCAGCTCCCTTAAAGTGCTTATTTGTTCACTTAAAAAACCCAAATTAAAGGCAGCAAGTTACAAGTTTCCCCTTGCTATTCAAAAGTAGAGCATTCCTGGGGTGCCTGGGTGGCTCAGTTCGTTGGGTGTCCAACTTCGGCTCAGATCATGATCTTCCGGTCCATGGGTTCAAACCCCCCACATCAGGACTCTGTGCTAACAGCTCCGAGCCTGGAGCCTGCTTTGGATTCTGTGTCTCCCTTTCTCTCTGCCCTTCCCCCACTTGCACTCTGTCTCTCAAAAATGAGTAAACTTTTAATTTTTTTTTTGAAAAGTAGAGCATTCTTACAAAAAACCTTTGTAAGCCGAAATGGCATAAAGTGAAGAAACAATTACTATTAATTTATATGGAAAAATATTTTAAGCATTCCCAGACCCCCAAATTAACCTCTCTTAGCTTTTCTGATACCTTAGGACACATTTTGCTAATGGATGAACAAAATGAATCAAGACAAAGCACACATGCTCACAGATGCAGTTCAAAGCTGTGGCAGCTTGATGCTGGGAGGCTGAAGAGCAGGTCCCTGTAAAAGCGGTTTGGTGGGGGCCACTCTTGCCGCTCCGCGCTGCTGAGCGGAGTAAGTTTTGCTTCTCACCTTTTTCACAGAAGTGAAAATTCTTTCCAGATCTCTTTCAGTTAGTGAAAATAGATACTAATGTAGTGAAGTGGCTGTAACACAAACTTTTGGAAAGCAGGGATAGCTGTATATTGAGAAACTGGATCTTTATATCTTCCATGAAACTGGATTTTTTTCACCTTCACGGTGCAGAGACTAGAATAATGGATATTAAAACTCATGCTCCGTGATGTTTTAGACAACAGAGATGACCTGTTGTTAGTCCAAGTATCTAGAACCTATGCATTTCTATTGGAAGGGTACTCATTAAGCATCCGTAGTTCTTAGAATGAATTTGGGGACTTTTATAGAACCTAGCCACAGTGCCTATGGGCATGAGTCATGAAATGCCTACATTGAATACATTTACATTCAATCAAAGAGAAAATTTTGACAACTCTGATGACACTTCAAGGCTTCCACTGGATAATTTTTGATTGTAATATGTATTCTGGGTTGACAAATATCTAAATTCCTTGATGATTAGATACATAGTTTTGCAGGAGAATTTTGGACTACCATTCATCTCATGCTGCCAAAGATTTATTACATAGCCATGTGGAAAGCCCAAAGACCAGACAGTTACACAATGTTTTGCCTTTCCCATCTGGGAGGAAGAGTTTTGCCTCAGTGCCTGCTGTGACCGCCCACTCCTGCAATCTTTCCATTCTAAGCCCAAACAAAATACAACACTTTCTTCTTTATTTCCTTTCATTTTCCTTGGATCATTTGGTTTGGGAGGCAAAAAGGGATATGGGTGGTTTTCTAAGAGATTTAGAGTCTGATTGTAGGCTTAAATAAGCAAAAAGAAGGGGTCTTGTTATGTCTGTAGTAGAAAAATTCAGGAAGATTGAATGGAAAAAGGGAAAAACAGCAGAGGACTGAAGGTCCTGCCCACCTAGAGAAATAACCCTTCAGAACACCGCTTTGACACTTCCCATAAACAGGAAGCCTGATAGTTGAGCAGAATCAGTTAACAGAATTAGAGTTTTGGTTGAGCTTTGCTGTAGAAAAGTTTTACTAATCTTTGTCCTCATTCACACCTTTTCATATAATACTGTTTTATTTTCACATAGCATTTATCACTATCTAAGATGTTCTTTCTTTCTCTCTCCTCCCTTTTCCTCCCTCCCTCTCCCCTTCCTTCCTTCCTCCCTTCCTTCCTTCCTTCCTTCCTTCCTTCCTTCCCTCCCTCCTTCCTTCCTTTCTTTTTTCTTTTCTTGTCTTTCTTTCTTTCTTTCTTTCTTTCTTTCTTTCTTTCTTTCTTTCTTGTCTCACATATCCTACTCTGTAAACTCTGGGAGCAGAGACTCGGGAATTTTGTTCGGTACTGTATTCCTACTGCCTGGAAAAGCATATGACACTATATTGACCCTCAACAAAGTTTACTAAATGAGCTAAAGAATGTTTAAAGTCCCAACAAATATTTTTTATCTTCTTTGTAAAGTCTTTCCTGATTCCTTGAGGTGAAGTATGTCACTCCCTCTAATCTATGAATATATTCCATCCATCTATCCATTCATTCATTTGTTCATTCATTTACTCACTCATTTACTCATTCTTGCCACAAACATTCATTGAGTGTGTGTAATATATTGAGCACCCTGAGAGATCACTGAGGCTATAAGGTTGAATAAAATTCTATCTTCCATTATAGTCTAAAGTCTACAGTCTAGAGACAGGAAGCCAGTGCTATGACAAATATGTGCACAGACTTTTAGGATAGTGAATAGGGAAGAGTTCTTAATCCAGCATTGCAGGTCAGGAAGGCTTCCTAAAGAGGAGAATATTTAAGCTGAGATCTGAAGAATGAATAGAAAGGAATCACATGTCAGAAAAAAGAAATGGCATTTCTAAGGAGGAGAGGCAAAAGTAGAGGATGGTATATGTCAGGAACTACTTTGTTCATCTGACAAATCCCAGGAAAGAGACATTGTCATGCACATAGTAAGTACTCAATAAATATTTTATCCCAGTGGTTGTATGGTGTCTCCACTGGCAAACAGAACAATGATGGAAACAAGAAAATCATCCATAATGAATTACTCTGTGCTTTTCTTGACCTGATTTAAGAGCAATACAATTCCTCTCTCCTGTTATACCAATACGTGGCTGAAATAGCATTCATGCCTACACATGTTGTATTTTAAGTACCTTAAAGGACAGAATCTACATCTTCTATGCAGTGCTATTACTGCACAAGACTTCACATTTTAGTGGTGCAGCTACTCCTGTAGCGGATGGTGAAAAGAGCTGAATACCAACCATTCCCTATCCCATACCTTAACCATTCCAGGTTTGAAAGGAAATCACCATCCATTTTGTCTTAGGAAATGGAAAGCAGGTGCTTAAAATCTATCAACAAGCTTTCACTACTCTTTGGCAAAAAAGGCAAAAACAATGAACTCCATTATTCTTTCAGTATTCTGGGTTTTCTAAGATATTCCATGCTACTTAATACAGAATAACTTCGGAGGATTTTTGGCAATCGTAATTCACGGTTGGCTTCTCTCTGTTCTTTATGATTTCTAGCCAACTCCCATCTGTTCTGCAGTTTCAATATGAACTTGTCACAAAAGAGATTCACTGCCCACCTAAGGTTCAAGGGGTAGCACAAAAGCTGCAGAGATGTTTCACATCTCAATCTGTAAGAAAAGTGCAAATGGTAGTACCCAGGGTATATATGAAGCCTGTTAAAGTCAGAAAATGTGCCAGTTATTATTGAAATAATGAAAACACATACAAAATTGCTAGTCTAAGAACTACCTTACTCTAAAACAAAACCAAAGAAATGAATATGGAACATGACAGGATCCTAAGGAGAGATATTACTGGACTAGGTCAGCTGCCAACCTGCATAATATTTAGCATCCTATCTA
The DNA here is from genome assembly GCF_018350195.1 of Panthera tigris. Classification (NCBI taxonomy): domain Eukaryota; kingdom Metazoa; phylum Chordata; class Mammalia; order Carnivora; family Felidae; genus Panthera; species Panthera tigris. Next base: position 102,879,752 of record NC_056666.1, on the reverse strand, counting down.
ATGGCCATCTCATCCCCAAATTGGTCAACATCTGTCCAGCCCATCCCTTTTTTCTTTTCTCCTGATCATTCCTTCTTTTCCCCACAATGTACATACAAAAATTAGTACTTTGAGAACAATTTTATTTCATTGACATCATTTAAAAAATATGACCATTTTACATAAAAATTGACATGCTTAGTTTCTCTTGGGAATAACAATGACCCGCACTCCTTTTGGTCATAATTAGCTGAGGGACGCCTGGGTGGCTCAGTCAGTTAAGCGTCTGCCTTCGGCTCAGGTCATGATCTCACAGTTAGTGGGTTCGAGCCCGCATTGGGCTCTGTGCTGACAGCTCAGAGTCTGGAGCCTGCTTCAGATTCTGTGTCTCCTTCTCTTTCTGCCCCTCCCCCACTCATGCTCTATCTCCCTCTGTCTCAAAAATAAATAAACATTAAAAAAATTAATAATTAGCTAGAGCTGATGGTGTAAACGCTCTGGATTCTCTATTTACCCCAGTCCTCACTAATCCCTTTAATCATACACAGCATCTTTCACTTGTTTATATAACCTGTCTAGTTTCTAGAGAAGTTTGAATTTCATTTCTGTGGTTTTCTCTTTTAGTGCCATTATCTCTTTTAGGACATGTATTGCTTAATGTCTGTTCTTATAATTATCAATATGCAAATCCTTCCACTTACCCAACTGTTAGCTCTGTGAGAGTTCTGTGCTTCGTTCTGGGGTTTCTAAAGGGCACATGATGGATGTTCAGTGACTATTTGATGGAATGATAACGCATTAGATGAGACAGTGTCACAGGGTGGGGACAGGACTAGTATAGGAGCCAGGACATCTAGCTTTTCTATTAACATCCCATGTGACCTTGAGCAAGATATACCTCCATTTTTGAGTCTCAGTTTCCATGTTTCTAAAAATAGGGAAGTTAATTTGAATAGTCATAACTGTCTTTTCATTCCAGAATTTTATGATTCTAGAGTTCTCTGAATCTGACTTTCCTCAATTTCTAGAAGTTTGCCAGCTCGGGCATGAAGTCCCCACCCTCTTCCCCGTTGAATATGATTGGAAAATTATTGTGATTATGGTTTTGCAAAGGCAGTCAAGAGAGCACATCAAAGAAAATAATACTTGGCACATTGTGAATGAGATTTAAAACCAAATATTTTTAGACTGTGTTTTTTCTTTCATATGTCGTTATCTAAATTCTCTTAGCAGGGCTCCCATTTCAGATGTGATTTAGAGTTAATAATATGTTAAGAGTCAAGCAACTCTGTCTTCCCCGTTATGAATCCAAAAGGGGAGAGTACAGGCATCAGGACACTTGTGATGAAGAATTTGCCAAGTCACATGTTCCTTTATATTTGGCGGAGCAGTAAGAATTCTGTTGCCACTTGAAAGATAAATAATTGTAATAAATTCTCCTTTATTCCCGGCAGGACTGTCAGAAATCTGAACAGTACTTCTTACAATATTGCAACTGGGGATACAGACTCCCTACTGTCTTTAGGAAACTCAGAATTATGTCATAGGATATATTTTTTTTCTCAGACTGGATGTCTCAAGTAAAGGCAGTGATTTCCTCCTTGAAATGTAGCATTACAGAAATATTAATTAAACTTTATAGATAAATTTAAATGTAAATAAAAAAAGGAAGAATTACAATGAAAGTCACCTAAAATACTGCCATGTAGACAGTCACTCTTAACACTCCAAATACATGCACAGATACACATAATTTTGAAAAAGGTATTTGTCATTTTATTCTCTAGAACCTTCCCCCTGTCTCCAAGTACACTACTGTTCTGAAGACTAACCTGTCTACCCCCCTCAGTGGAATTTTAGTGAGGCAGTGAATCTAAGTGTTGGAAAGAAGTATTGCTTCCAACTTTAGTAGGGAGCAGTTGTTCTCAGCCTTGCACTACCATTATCTTGAGCCCAATAACTCCTTGTTGTGGGAGCTTTCTTGTTCATTATGTTTAGCAGCAGCCCTGGTTTTTGCCCAAAAATGCCAGTAACCCCCCCCCCCCCCCCCGTGTGGACAACCAAAAATGTCTCCAGCCATTTCCACTGGGGCAAAATGGCCCTGAACAATTGAGAACAAATAATGTAGTATGATTGCCCTCAAATAAAATCTTAGGCCTCTTATGAGGGAGGAATGACTTAGCTGTTTTGAGACTCTGAAGGAAGGAACCAAGCATACGTGTCTGGCATCTTCTGGATTTCCTTTGGGATCTGTTGCTTTTAGAGAATATATTCTTAGGAAGCTTCTGGTAATATAACTGAGACTTAAAGCTTTGGTGGTGATTTACTGAACCAAGTGTTTATTATTTTTTTGAACTTAGATGATAGCCAAAACTGTACTACATGACGCGCTTTTAAGGTTGTGGAGCTGACTTTAAACTGGCATGATTTAGGTGAGTGGCTTTAGGACTTCGGATTTTTTGTGTGCAAGCTACATGGTTATTTTGACCTTGACAGGTCATCACGGTGTAAGGTGGCTTTATCCTCAGGCAACTGACTATATCTCAGCAAAAACTGGATAATGGCCTTGGCAGATGTCTGCTGCTTGGGCTCTAGAAGGCAAACTGCTGTAGCTTGACTATAGACTCTATTTGACTTCACATTGCAAAAAAGACAGAAAAGTGGATTTGTTCTTTTGGAACATAGATAGGGAGAGAACTGTTGGCTGTTTGTACTGTTTTTCAGCCAGGCTTTCAGACTGGGACTTTGCACAGCACAGGCTGCTGAGTTCCAAGTGGACTCCACTTGTGAATTTCAAACTTTAAATTATTAGTGCCCGACCTGAACAGACGGTGCTATACCAGCTGCCTGAAATTCCATCCTTCTTTTTGTTGTCTTAAGCTGCATTCTTGGCAAAGTAAGAGTGAACATCTTTGATTCATGTTCCTTGGCCACATGTTCGCACATGCACACCCTCTACTCTCATCGCCACATGGTCCCAAAATGGCTATGGCTTTGTCCATTATACAAGTTCTGACCATTCTGACCTCTACATTTTAGAGTCCCAAAGAGTCATTCATATTAGTGTAATCAATTTTAGTATTTATGAAAAAATAAAAATAAGTCATTCCTTACCATAAAGAAGATATTCCTTCTTCTTTGTTGGAGGCAGAGACACAACCCAATGAACCTTTGGAAAAGTAAAGGTCTATACCTATAACAACATGTTTCTTGGAATCACAGCGTCCAAAACTTCGTTTTAAAAATTAGGCTTTAGACATACACTCAGAAAGAAGCAAGAGAAATATAAAAATAAAGGAAGGCAAAGAATTAAACTTGAGGAAGAGAAAGCATTCTTTAATGTTAAGATCATAGAAGATATTCTAGAGGGATATGAAAGGGAAAATGACATTAGATCTTCAAGGCCATCATAAACAGATATAAAAAAAAGAAAAAGAAATGTGTCCAGATCTCATTTCTTTTAAAGAGAATGTATGAATTAGAGGAATCATTTCAGTTATTCACAAACGGTAACTAGAGTCCAATAGCTTCTAATAGAGGAAGAGAAACAAGATCTTAAAGATCAATAAATAAAATGACTGCCTCACACAGAGCAGGATTCGGGAAATTACTGACCTTGAACCACACAGTTAGTTCAATTAAATCTGCAAAGTGAAATTCAGCACACTTGGAAAGCTCCCCTGAAGATTAGGACAGCTATATCAAACAGTTTTAATATAGAAAATTTGTACCTATTTAAAAAAAGCAGTAAGATTGATAATAGAAACTCAAGAATTACCTGGCAAACTTTCAAGGTGACAGTAATTGTCAACGGGTTTGCAAATACTGCCTGTGCCTTGAAGGAATATGCTCCAGGAACTTTTGACATTTTGAATCCAAGGGAAGGCATAGACGAGATGAGACATATGACCAGAAACTGGGCAGAACCATAATAGAGCTATCTGAATGTTTGTGTGTTGGTAGAATATCTCCTGGGAAAGATCATCTAACTTGGGAGAAATAAAGGCAGACACAATTTTGAATACTGGAAGCTTTTAGCAGCCCCATAAACTACATATTTCTGTCTGTGGCAGACACCAATAAGGCAAAATCTAGAGGCATATGTAAGGAAAAAAAAGTCTGAGCCAGAAAACAAAGAAAAGAAAGGAAAGAACAAAACATTCAAATTTAGCACACAGTGCTAGTTCTACCTGTCTCACTTGGAAAGGGAGCGATGTAAGAATCAGGTAAACTGTTAAAACTAAACTGAACTTTTCTAAAAGGAAGAAGGGAATACCAAAAAAGAAATAAAGAAAGACTATAACAACTCTGTAAAAAAGATGCACAAGATTGATCTAGGATTCTCCAGAAGCTTCAAGAATATGATGACTTGGGAAACGCATTGACAGAGGTACTGGTCTTTACTGCACCCTGGGACACAAGCCTCAATATGTCAAAAGCAGCATCAGCTCAGGAACCTACTGAAGGTGATTTTGCAGCTGAACAAATGTGGAGACCAGGTGAAAACCTTCACAAGCACGTTGATTTCACAAGGCTAAAAACAAATACAACAAAAAGCAGGGAGAGCAACCACTATGCTTGTGCTCAGGAAAAAGTGGAGGCTTTACCAATTAGTGAAGAACCACAGCATAAGAAGCGTAGATTGTACTGAGAGATGAGAATAAAGGAGTTTTGAATCTGCTGAGTAAGAACAAGTATGACCTGGTCACCAGAGATCCCCCATTGCAGATTATAAGAGTTCCAAGAAAATAACAGTGTTATAATGTGTCCACATAAGCTTCTGCCAGGCTGATGAGGAAAGGAGATTATTCTAGAGAGAGGAATGGTGTCTTCAAGACTAAGAGTCATCAGGTGAATGTCAACAATTGGTCAAAGTCAAGCAATGGAATAGAGGAATGGCCAGAGATGAAGTCAGAGATCTTAGGTACAAATAAGGCTGATCCATCATAGGTACTAAGTATATGTTAGTACCAAACAAGTTTAAAAACAAGTTTTAATGATGGAAGTACTGAGTTTCTTAGAAAAAAGCAGCAGCTAGAAATATTTAAGGTAAGGTTGAATAACATTGGGTCAGAAAGGGAAGAGGTCTTAGTGGAAGTGGCAAATACATATTGCATATGATTTTGGTTATCTGTTGCTGCATAGCAATGCGGCTGAAAATTTAGTAGCTTAAAACAACAGTTTATTACTTTTCATGATTCTGCCAATTGGTTGGATAACTCTTCCCCTGATCTCACTTGAGCATTCTCGTGGGACTGCAGCGTTCAGTTGGTGTGTTGGTCGGGGTTGGGGGGGTGTGCTCAGCTGGGCAGCTGCAATGGCAGGGGTTTTCTCTTGATGTACTCTTTTCCTCAAGGAGGCTTGGTTGAGCTTCTTTATAGTGTGATGGTCTCAGGGTTCCAACTGGGTGAAGGTGACAGCTGCAAGGCTTTTTGTGTCCTAGGTTCAAGGACCTGTGCAATACCACTTACGACACATTTTATTTGTCAAAGCAAACAGCAAGGTCAGCCTACTGTTGATGTGCAGCAAAATCTTGTGCCATATTTTTTTTTCAGTCCATCTGATCAACCAATAAACATTTGAAATTCTGTGGTCAAAATCAGTTGAGAACCGACCTCAAACATCTGAACTGCAATCCACTAACCAGTCTGTGATATCATCTGTATTCCAGATTAGTCCATCTTAGGTGTTACAGTTCTGCAAATGCTATTCACAGATGGGCCTTGTAGTATATGGGTTATTTTCCCCTTCCCCCACAACTTTTGGTTTTCTATAGAATTAATATTTGTTTTCTTTTCTTTGTTTGTTGTGTTAACTTTTTGTACATTTATATTAATGCATCTCCAAACTCTCTCTCAATGTGTTGTTAATCTCTTCTTGATACATTTAAAAACAGGAGGTATTCTTCAGTTTTCTCTTCCTAAAGATGTTTCCTGGGGAGAACCCTATCTTGTCCCAATCATGGTCTCCTAGAATTTTGTCATTAGCTCATTTCTGGATTTATGTCTTACTTGTTTCCTTGCAAACTCCCTCCTACTAGTGAAATACGCCCTCCAGTAACTTTCTGAAAGAAGGTAACATTTTGAAACCATGCATGTCTATTAAAAATGTATTCCACCTTCACACTTAATTGAAAAAAAAGTCTAGATAGAAAATAATTTTTACACATAATTATGAAGGCATTATTTTTCTGTCTTCTATCTTTCCAAATTGCTTATGAGATGTTTATTGTTTTTGGATCTTGACCATGTGTATAAAATCTGTGTTCTTCTCTCTGGAAGGTTTTAGAATCTTCTCCTTGTCCTCATCTTCTGAAATTGCACACTGACATTATTTGGTTTGGGTCAATAATCACCCATTGTGCTGGGCATTCAATGGATTCACTCAATCTGACAAAGCCACTTTTTTTCTTTCTGGGATTTAAAAAAAATTATTCAATAAATAATTAAATAATAAATAAATTATTTTAATTATTTTAATTATTCCTTTCCCTGCTTATTTTGTTCTCCTTTCTTTGGTATGGTCCAAAAAGATGTCCAGTGTTTTTCTGCTACTTGCCCTCTTTTTTTCTGAGAGGTATCTTTAACCTTATTGTTCAATCCTTCTCCTGAATACTTTGTTGTTATACTTTCAGTTTCCATGAGCTCTTTTATATTCTCCAAATACTCCTTTTCTGTAGGATTCTTTCTTGTTTCTTGATACAATAATTTGTAAGTATCACAAGGGCTGAGTTTTTTGTCTGTTCTACTTACTACTGAATTCCTGGTGCCTGGCACATAGTAAATGTTCAAATAGTTGTTAAGCAAATCTCTCTGGGGATATTTTTACAGGATTCTAGATGTTTTCTCCTCTGCATAATCTCTATTTCCTCCAAAATTTTATGTTCTAAATTATTTTAGCTTCATCCATTGTACAACTACTGATTCTTGGTTGTCTGCTCATATAAAAGCTTGGCTCTCAAAAGCTGATAAAAATCTCTTTACACACAGACTGAACTTGATAAGAGTAGATTCCTGTATGGCATCAATCAAATATAATTTAAAATATTCAGATCCAGTTTTCAATACACATTTAGTTAGATTTAACTGTAGAGTGTTCTAAATCATGCAGGATAGGTATAAATGTCTAGTTTTAACATGTCTTAGTATTTTCTCATCTTGAATCCCTCTTTTTTTAAGTAAATTTTAAAAAACTGTTTATTCATTTTTGAGAAACAGAGCATAAGTGGGGGAGGGGCAGAGAGAGTGAGAGGGAGACACAGAATCTGAAGCAGGCTCCAGGTGACAAACCGTCAGCATAGAGCCTGACCTGGGTGTCAAACGCACTAACCATGAGATCATGGCCTGAGCCAAAGTCGAACACTCAACCGGCTGAGCCACCCAGGCACCCCACAAATGCTTCTTTTAAGTTTGCTTTCCAAATATATTCATATAAATATGCAAAGATCTATAAGAATATTCATTACAATGTTTATTTTTTATTTTCTATATATAAAGAGAGCGTGAATGGGGGTGAGGGGCAAAGGGAGAGAGAAAAGAGAGTCTCAAGCAGGCTCCACGCTCAGCGCAGAGCCCAACATAGGGCTTGATCCCCCAACCCTGGGATCATGAGCTGATCTGAAATCAAGAGTCAGATACGCTACCAACTGAGCCACCGAGGGGCCCCAACAGTGTTGTTTTGAAACAACTTATATGTTCCTCAGTATGGAAAGTGTAAAATAAATGATGCACATGCATATAATGGAATACTATGCCGGGTTTTAAAAGCTTAAGGGATTCCTAAATGTGCTTACATGGAAGGAAGTCTAAATTTTGTTTAAAACAAGGTGCAAAACATAAAGAAAAATATGTAGTGTTCCACTTGCATAAAAAATAAATAGGCACAGAATTAATTATCCCCTTCCTATAAATAAAGCCTAGGTTGCTGGGGGAAAATATAACATCTACCTCCTTTGGTAACTTATTCTATGGATTAATAATTTAGAGAAAATCTTGGAAGGAAAAAAAGAAAAAAAATCCATGACAATGAAACCATCTTTATGTCTTACTTACGTAACCTCAAAACAAAATTTGTTATTTATTTATATCTTATTTACTACATTACAGGTACCCTTTAATGGACATGTGTATTTCAAATATTTTACATATGGTAACTTTAATTCTCACAACCACATATAAAGTAGATACTATTATTATCCCTCACCTTTTTTTAGATGAGGATGCTAAAGCACAGAGAAATTAAATAATTTGCTTAAGTTTCCTACCTAAGATTTGAATCTTTCTGTTACTTTCAGCCCAAAACATTCCTAACTGATATATGATTGGAAGGGCCAACTTTCTATCACTTTAAAATTCTAAGGGATGCCTGGGTGGCTCAGTCGGTTAAGCATCCGGCTTAGGCTCAGGTCATGATCTCACGGTCCGTGAGTTCGAGCCCCACGTCGGGCTCTGTGCTGACGGCTCAGAGCCTGGAGCCTGTTTTGGATTCTGTGTCTCCCTCTCTCTCTGACCCTCCCCTGTTCATGCTCTGTCTCTCTCTGTCTCAAAAATAAATAAACGTTAAAAAAATTTAAAAAAAAATAAATAAAATTCTAATTGGTCATTCATAAAAGAAAATGAGCTTTTAAACCTTTCAAACTGCTATTTACTCTAATAAGCACTATTACTTACATCTTCTTCAATGAATCACAACTCCTATTGGTATGTCATTTTTATGTCTTCATCCTTATAAAACCTTAAATTCCAGACTTGTATTTCTCTTACTTGGTGCTGACAGCAGCCAAGGAACATTTGCATCTTAAAAATCTAAGAAATAGATTCTTGCTACAAGGAAGAAGAAAAAAGAAGAAGAAGAAGAAGAAGAAGAAGAAGAAGAAGAAGAAGAGGAGGGGGAGGGGGAGAGGGAGGGGGAGAAGGAGAGGGAGAAGAAGAAGGGGAAAGAGGGAAAGGGAGGTGGGGAAGGAGAGGAGGGGGAGGAGGGGAAGAAGGGAAGGAGGAGGAAAAGGAGGAAGGCAAAAAAGGAAGCAAGAAAAGTAACTATGCGAAGTAATAGATTAATGGATATGTTATTAGCTTGACTGTGGTGATCATTTCACAAAGTACATATATATTAAAATATCAAGTTGTACACTTCAAATATATACACTTTTTAATTGTCAATTTTACCTGAATAAATCTGAAAAAAATCCCACATTTGTGCTTACATATTTTCCTTGATGTTTTCTTTTCTAGTAGTTAAAGACAGTCAGCAAACTGGCAGAATCATCATAGCAGGGGCTCAGGCTCAATTCAAGAAATATATTCTCCCCAGATCCTCTCCTTGCCCTCTGAATTATGCCAAGCAGTTCCTTCTTAGAACTAATAAAATACACATTAATTAATACATATTAATGTAATATGTACATATATTTACGTAATATGACTAGCATGCCAAAGTCATTTTACTTCTATACTAGTAAAGAAAATGAAAAGAAAAGGAGAATAATATATCCCTAAACACTGTACCTTCAGTCCCAGTACTCATATTTTAAAAAATTACTTTATTGGAAAGGGGATTGATCATAGTTTTAAGTGTCCTAGAAGCCTCTGAAGACCTGTCTTTGCCCCACTTTACACTTCTGATAGACTCCAGCTGGCTCTTTCTACATCGTCTCCTACTAAGAGAAAACTATTTTAAAGAGTAGTGGAGACCATGCTTGCTCTGTTCAGGTCCCCTGAGATCCCTTGGATCTTGTCTCTGTGCCCACCTCCAGGTTCCATGTGCCTTGTTTCTACAAAAAATGCTGACCTTGGCTAGAGCCACTTTGCAAAGTGCAGAGAACAGGAAGCTCCTAGGACATTATCATTGGAGCCTGCAGCCAATGACTGACTTGATTCTCAACTATGCAAACCCAATTCCTGTGCCTCCAGTAAGGACAAATTCTGAGATAGAATTCACACTCCAGAGATCAGTCTGATGATAGAGCTTTGTCTGAAATCACATCCTTGCTTAGTTTCTTCCTCTTCCTCTTTGATTTGTTCACTCTTTTAACAGATTTCTCTGCGAACACGTCTTTAATAAATTACTTGCACATAAATCCCCATCGTCGCATCTACTGCTAAGGATGTCAACTTCCTAACCTAAGACATAAAGGGACAGGTTTTCATCAGTTGTTCATAGCATCAAATTCTCCCCCAAACTCAGCCCCACCCATGTGTCTAGGATTTTGTACAGGCTGGATCTGATTGCTTTAATAGGTTTTTCTCTCCCCATCTACCTAACTCATACTACTGTGGTATTTTTGTGCGTATTTGTTTCTTTTCTTGGAATTCATTGCTAAAGCTCGAGGCTCTTCTGGCTACTAAATGTGGTTGCACGCTACAGCCAACTGAAAGCTATATTCTGTGCTGCCAATCAAGTCTGATTCCCTAGTATGTATTTTCAGATCTCAAATAATGTTTTTAATTTTTTAAAAAATGTTTATTTATTTTTGGGAGGGAGAGGGAGAGAAAGCAAACAGGGGAGGGTAGAGAGAGGGAGACAGAGGATCCAAAGCAGGTTCTTGCTGACAGCAGCAAACCCTATATGGGGCTCGAACTCAGGAAACATGAGATCATGACCTGAGCTGAAGTCGGACGCTCAACTGACTGAGCCACCCAGGTGCCCCGAGATCTTAAATAATTTTATACAAACACACACATGCAAGTGCATATACATTAAAGTGTATGTTTGGTAAGCTAAAGTCTTAAACCTTTCTCTTTCACCCTTTCGCTCCCAGAGTATTATTTCTGCATGTGTGGATTGCTGCATCAGAATCATCTGAGTCAGAGTGATTTTTGCTGCTATTCTCATGAAAAATATTTTTACATCATGATTCTGTATACACATACACACCCATACATTCCTAAATACATGTGGGATAGCATTGTTTAAGAAATGACTCTTACTCTTATTGCATATAATATAGTCTGATATATTATACTGCACTTCATATTTTGATGCTACTTAAAATATTTAACTGTAAAACGTAGCCATTTTTCTCTACAACTTGTATTTCTAACCATTTTGCTCATATAATCTTAGTGCAATATATTTTTATGACTCATTCTCTTTTTTGAACTTTAATTCCAGTATAGTTAACTACGGTGTTATATTAGTTTCAGGTGTACAATGTAGTGATTCAATTATTCTGTATTGAATCCACCCGGTGTTCATCATGACAACTGTCCTCCTCAATCCCCATCACCTATTTCACTGATCCCTCCACTCACCCCTTCTCTGGTAACCATCAGTTTGTTCTCTAAAATTAAGAGTCTGTTTCTTGATTTCTCCCTCATTCTCCCCCTCTTTTTTCCCTTTGCTTGCTTATTTAGTTTCTTAAATTCCACATGTAAGTGAAATCATACGGTATTTGTCTTTCTCTGACCGACTTATTTTACTTAGCATTGTACTCTCTAGCCACATCCATGCCATTGCAAAAAGCCAGATTTCATTCTTTTTTATGGTTGAATGATATTCCATTGTATGTATAGCACATTTTCTTTATCCATTCATCTATTGATGGGCAGACTTCCAGATGGTCAACAGACACACGAAAAGATGCTCAACATCACTCATCATGAGGGAAATGCAAATCCCAAAGCTACAATGAGATACCACCTCACACCTGTCAGAATGGCTAAAATCAACATAAGAAATGACAAGTGTTGGTAAAGATGTGGATTAAAAGGAACCCTCTTGCACTGTTGGTGGGAATGTAACCTGGTTCAGCCACTGTGGAAAACAGTATGGAGGTTTCTCAAAAATTTAAAAATAGAACTACCCTATGATCCAGTAATTGCACTAATAGGTATTTACCCCCAAAATATAAAAATACCAGTTCGAAGGGATACGTGCACCCCTATGTTTATGACTCATTGTCTTTTACTGATCTCACTATCATAATTCTCTACAGCAAAAGTACATATAAAATTTAAATTTAAAAATGAAACTCACTCTGACTATAAGATGCTAAGTGTGTTATAAAATCCTAAATGATTCTTTCAAATGGTTGTTCCAATTTACACTTTCACCAGCATTACTCCACATCCTTACCAATACCTGTGATTGTCAGACTTTTCAATTTTTGCCAATCCAGTATGCATAAAATAAGAGTAAATTGTAGTTTTTAACTTGCATTTCCTTGATAACAAATTAAGTTGAGCAACTTTCTACATGTTTATTGACCATTCCAGTGTCCAATTTCCTCTCTTATGATGTTTTGGGTTATACGTTTTGCCAATTTTTCAATTATTTGTCTTTTACATTAATTACTTCAATGTTTTAAATATACATAATATATATGTAATACTATATATTAAATATAAATTAGATACAATCTTTTGTTGGTTATGTGTTGTAAGTACTTTCTTGCTTGTGGCTTACATTTTTACTTTTTTATTATGTTTTTGATGAACATTACCTAAAATTTTTAATGCACAAGAATTTGTCATCTTTTCTCTTTTGTGCTTTATGCTATGTATCTTATGTAAGCCATCCATCAGTACCTGAACGTCACAAATATATTCTCTTTTTTCTTTAGTTTTATTGAGACATAATTACAAACATAACATAGAAGTTTAAGGTGTACAGCATAATGATTTGATTTACATATACTGTGAAATGATTACCACAGTAAGTTTATCTTTTTTTTTTTTTTTAAGAGAGAGAGAAAGAGAGCACTTGAGAGTGGTAGAGGGGGCAGAGGGAGAGAGAATCTTAAGCAGGCTCCATGCTCAGCATGGAAACTGATGCAGGGTTCGATCCCATGACCCTGGGATCATGACCTGAGCTGAAATCAAGAGTTGGACACTCAACCAACTGAGCCACCCAGGTGCTCCCACAATAAGTTTAGTTAACATATATCCATTTTCTCTTTCTTCTCCTTCTGGTATTTCAATTACATGTATGTTACACCTTTCAAAATTGTCCCACAGTTCTTGGATAATCTGTTCTTTTTTATTATTTTTTTTTCCTTTGTATTTCAGTTTAGAAAGTCTCTATTGATATCTCTGATTCTTCTCTTGGCCTATCGATGAACCCATCAGAGGCATTCTTTATTTCTGTTATAACATTTTGATTTCCAGGATTTCCTTTTGATTCTCAGAGTTTTCATCTCCCTGTTTACATTGCCCATCTATTCTTCCATGTTGTCTATGTTTTCCATTACAGCCCTTAGCATCTGAATCAGAGTTGTTTTAATTTCCTTGTCTGCTAATTCCTGTGCCATATACAATTTTTTTTCTTATGGTTCCTTTGTCTCTTCAAACTGTCTTTTTCTGCCTTTTAGCATGATCACAGTGTTTTATTACAAGCTAGGTATGATATATCAATTAACAGGAATTGAGGTAAATAGACCTTTGGTAGGAGGTTTTATGTTCTCCTGGCTAGGAGTTGAGCTGTGCTTAATGTTTCCTGTAGCTGTCCTTATTTTTGTCTCTTCTGTTGTCTTTGTGTTTTCCTAAGATTCTCTTCTTAAATAGAGTCTGATCTTTGAAGGTTTTTTCATTATAATCTACTCTTGGTGTATTGGAGCTCTGTTGATGTGGTGCTAAGGAGTGAGAGAATGGAAACATTCTATAGCCTATGATTAAACATCCATCTTTTAGTTGGCCTCTGTCCTGGGGCTGTGACCTTCACAAATGCTTCCTTTTTCACTGAAGGGTAGGACTTTGTTATGGAAAATGTTCTGAATGTATTTCTAAATGGTAACTTTTTCCCCATCTCATGACTAAGACAGGTGATTTTTCTTGGCTATTTACAATGAGAACCTAGTGGAGTTCTTGGAGGTAAAACCCATGGAAGAATGGGGTCACTCTAAGACTGACATCTCCAAGAGTATCTCATTCTCAATTTAGTCCACACTGATCCTCCCACAATTTGTCAAAATCACCATGTAAATGTTCTTGTCAGTTTATGATTCCAGCCCTTTCTAGTCCAGGTAAGCTGATATTGGCTCTGTTTCCCTGGTTTCACCGGTCTTTCCAGATTTGGGGATGACCATTTTCCCCGCAACCTCAGTTCTCTGTTGGGTCTAAGAAAAATGGTTGGTTTTCAGTTTTTTCAGTTTATTTCTAGTTGTGAGAACAGGTAGATGATGTCTAAGGTTTTACACATCAGAGCTGACACTAGAAGTCCAACTCTTTTTCTTAGGGTCCTGTGTGCCTTCAACCCCACCCCCATTTTATAAGGGATCAGCTCCTGAATACCACTGATCTAGGGACAATGCCCTAGATAGTGATAAATAACCCATCTTCACTCCCCCTTCAGATCAAGAGCAACTGATACTGTTACCACAAAAAGAAAGATTTAGGGGCAATCTCATGTATTACTTTTGGCACCCTTGGCTTCCCCACAACACTTTCCTAGTTTGCTCAGACTTCTCTGAGTGCTCTTTCTTGCTCCTGTCCCTAATTCTCACTATCAATCTTCAGGGACCCTTCCTAAGTCATCTCTTCATTCCACACGCCTTTCTGTATGTTCATGAATTCAGTGTTTACCCAGCTAATTAAAAATATCAAAATTTTATTTTCATCCCAGTCCTTTCTTTAATTTCAAACATATGTATCCAGTTGTTTCTCAATATTTATATTTGAGCTTCTTAAAAGCATTTCAGTAAATATTTTGATTGATAGAATGATCAAAGGGCCTCATGAGCTTTCCATTGCTACCATGTCATTAATCAATGAGCTCAGTAATTAATGCTTGAAAAACATTGCCAAAGTCAGGATAAAGCCCAAAGGTAAAAATATTTGTGGTTTTTAAATCTACATGTGATTGTAAACACCTGAAAACAGTCTCCAGAATTTGTTCATCTTGGAAGGGGTCATAAAATATTTTTCTGAGCCTTTTTCCAAGTATTGGGGTATTCTTTCAGAAAAAAAATCTGACAAGAATGTCATAAATTTCCTCACCTTGACTTCATAATCTGTAAAATAATGCATGCGAAAGAATGATTGCAGTGAATGTCTTTAATTCTATGTAAAATGTCGGTAAAGACCTGTTAATTTAAGACAGTGCACTTAAAGTCCTTCTGGCCATAGGCACATAAATACATGTCAAGAGTGGGGGTGCTCCAGTTTGTCACTCATTATTTGCATTGACTGAACACCAGTTTAGAATTATTCAATCAGACTTTTGCTTTCAGGTGCATGGCTGTTGACATTTTCCTACCAACTTCTAAAAGAGCAGAACACCTCTTTAGTACTTTCCTGGAATACAAAATCAGAAGATGCATTAAAGAAACAACAGTTTCCTGCAGCAGCACCTAAGGTTTTTTCACCAGATCAATGCCTCCTGAGTTTTAGATGTGATGCACACTCCGAGTTCATCTCAATAGTTTAAAAAGAAGGGAGTCTTCTAAAGACAAACAAGAAAACTACTTTTAAAATTCTTCTCCACTCTGTGTAGCAATTGTGGAATCAATTTAATATTCCAATGATGTACTGTTCAGCAAAATTTATGCCAAGGATTCAAATCTTGATGTTACTTAGATTTCCCCAAGAACATTTTTCCCCAGTAAACACTGCAAAATGTATGATGAAGTAGCTGATACCTGAAATTAATTTCACTTGTTATTTGTTCCCTGACTTATCATGGTAGGATTGTTTTTCACCCTACCAGAATCCAGGCTGCCCAAGTCCAGTCCTGTGTTGTCTGGTTCTTGTACGCCTCCAAAATATCCATAGTAAGTGCACACTGATGATCCAAACAAGACGTGCAATTGATTAGGCATATAAAGGCTGGATTCTGATTGAACTAGCACATTCTTCTAAAGGAGGAACATTCAGGAAATATATTTGTTAAGAGGCACTCAAGGGTGCCTCCTTCCAAAAGGGCAAATGAAAAACCCTGAAGCCAGTTGCATATCAGAAATGGCATCCATTAATCTCTTTGCCAAGCAGCATAAAGTAGAGGCCTTTGAAAGGAGTTGCCCCTAAGAATGGAGTCATGGTTTAATATGTTTGATTTGGAGCACCTTGCTTTCAGAAGCTAGCACCTGCAGCAGAATGACAGAGCCACTGCTTCTGGGAGTACATTGGGTAATGATACTGATGACATTTATGGTCCAACGTTTCAAGAATTAATTTACAATGGAAATGGTTCTTAGTGCAGTGAATACATCATTGCATTGAAAGATTGACTCCCAGTTTATCAGCTATAAACTATGCAGCCCAGCTTAACTCCTCTAGACGGCAAGCATTACGGACATTACTCACAGTTATTTGGGGTTCATAATTCACTGGGAGAATATTTGAAGTATGAAGGTATACGCCACTATAGTAAAAACAAGAACAAAAAACTAGAAAGGGATTCTCAGGCGGAGAGGAACAATGGAGAAATGTGTTTCAGGCACCTTGGTGTCTTTTCCCTCTTCTGGTCAGATTTTCTATGGAAACCACACAACTTTATTCTTGACAATCCCCTACATTCTGCTCAGCAAGATTCTACCAAAATATTTTATTTATTCAGCTCCTCTTCTTTGTAATTAACTTATGGCCATTCCATCATTTTCATTGGAAAGTTTTTTTTTTCTCTAAATCATTTTTTTTCTCTAAATCTATTAGAGAAATTCACACAAAGTGTGTATCTTTATGTTATTTTGTGGATTTTATTAAAGTTTTATAAGTGACTCATTTCTGGCCTTGGACTACTATTTTCCTTGGACTTCTGGAATATTCTCCAAATGACTCTAAGTATCTGCTTTTTCAGTGGGATGTGGCTCAGTTTACTGAAAACACTAATAGAGATACACTGGTAATAAACCCACATTTGACTGTTGATTAAGTTCTTGAATATATGAAGAAACTTGTCTTGTAATTGCAAAAAAAAAATAATAAAAATTAAGCAAAGAGGATTAATGTAAGCGATTTGCTGTACTAAGCTATCACTAATACTTGCATTAGAAGGTCAGTTAGTGAGAAACAGATACTGGAGTTACAGTTTATTAGTACTTATTCTTAGCTCCAAAATAGACTTGGGATAAATTCTTTAATTGAAATCATATTTTTCTCTGTCTTTAAATCAGCATGGTCTTTCTCAAGGATACACTGAGTTTAAAAAAATATGTAGAGAGGAACAATCCAATGGGAGTGGTCTGAGCGATCACTAAGAGAGTAGGGAGATTCACTCCCATTGGCTTCCACAAAGGTTTTTGTCGGAATTCTGTATAATAGGTTTTTAACGAGTCTGGTAATTATACCAGTACCTACCCTCAAATACATTTTCGTTCTCTCCCAACCCATCCTTCCTTCTTATGTCTGCAGCTTATGAAAGTAGAAGTATCTATGTCCCAATAGTACACGACACATTCAGGCTGCTTCCGACACCAACTAACTCTCTAAAAGAGAAAATACACATTGGGCAATGTTGATATAAGATGAGTATATAAGTTGCTGTCTACTGTTTTGTTTTCTTTATTCAAGAGTCCATTTGGAAAGGTGGGGAAAAACTGGGGCACCTGGGTGGCTCAGTCGATTGAGCTTCTGACTTTGGCTCAGGTCATGATCTTGCGGCTAGTGGGTTCGAGCCCCGAGTCAGGCTCTGTGCTGAAGGCTTGCCCAGAGCCTGGAGCCTGCTTCAGATTCTGTCTCCTTCTCTCTCTGCCCCTCCCCCGCTTACACTCTCTCTTTGTCTCTCAAAAATAAATAAATGTAAAAACAAAAAAGAAAACTGGGAAAAAACTAAAAAGAGAAAAATGATGAGAGACAATTATGCCCATCGTTCCTTCATTCAGATGCACTGTCATTCTTTGGACATTAATACCTAGGAATATATAGTACAAGTACTACATGAAAGAGTTTGCCACTTTCTATAAAATGTCATTACTTTTTCCCGGACATTTACTGGAGCTAATATATAAAGTAATTTCTAAAGTGCCACCCATAAAAAACAGAAGTCTTCCATATAACTTACCAGCAAGTGATAGGGCTCAGTGGTTAAAGCTAGAATGGACATACCAGAGATACTCAGCACTTTGTCAGTGTTCCCAAGTGCCACAGCAAATATAACATATGAAACCTAATAGCCACGATTTTAAGAATTAACCTCCGGATTAGACTAACAATTAGAATCCTCTGTGTTTAAGTTTCAGTGTGCTATAAGTCTTGCCACCCCACTTTTGTCACACAGTGATTTTAAAAAGGATGATTTTGCCTACCACCCTTAAGTAAGAACTAAAAATGATCTTCTCATGTATGCTGAAATAATCATACGTTCCTAGACAGCGTGAAGAGCCCTTTGACTGTAATATGCTCACAAGTCACATGCCAATCACCAGTATATGGTTTCAAAGTATAACTCAGATATTCTTCTCTAAGGGTTAATAGAAAATAGCTTTTTATAGCACTTTTTATTGTATACTCGCATATATTTGTTAATATTTCAGAGTTTATATTATGAAAACGTTTTATTATTTTTTTAATGTTTATTTATTTATTTTGAAAGAGAGAGAGAGGGGCGCCTGGGTGGCGCAGTCGGTTAAGCGTCGGACTTCAGCCAGGTCACGATCTCGCGGTCCGTGAGTTCGAGCCCCGCGTCAAGGCTCTGGGCTGATGGCTCGGAGCCTGGAGCCTGTTTCCGATTCTGTGTCTCCCTCTCTCTCTGCCCCTCCCCCGTTCATGCTCTGTCTCTCTCTGTCCCAAAAATAAATAAAAAGAAAACTTTGAAAAAAAAAAAAAAAAAGAAAGAGAGAGAGAACAAGTGAGAGCAGAGGAGGGGCAGAAAGAGAGACAGGGAGAGAGAGAGAAAGGGAGACAGAGAGAATCCCAAGCAGGGTCTGCACTGTCAGCACAGAGCCCCACATGGGGCTCCATCTTATGAACCGTGACATCATGACCTGAGCCAGAATCAAGAGTCAGATGCTTAACCAACTGAGCCACCCAGGTGCCCCTATTGTGAAAACATTTAAAAAGTATATCTTCAGTTATTAATTCGGAGAATGATGACCAAAGTTCAGAAGGGAGATGGGATGGAGAAGATATAGTCTCTGGCGCTGGAAGTAAGATTTTATTAAAACTTATAAATTAACCAAAATAAAAGGAATAACGATTTTAGGTAATTTATTTAAGTAACTTTATTTAATATTGGAATATTATATAATTTCCTATGTGAACATTAGTATTTATTTGAAAATCCTAGAGTTTATCAAACTGAGTTTGGAGCAATTCATTTTGAAATTTTGACTGAATATTTATTGCTAGGCAGAAACAACAACAACAACAACAAAATCCAGAAAAAATTAGTATGTTTATGTTTTCTCTAGTTCCACCTAAACATATCTTTCAGCTATAGTGTATAAACTATTGCTATTGTGAAATATCTTAAGTTAAACCAGACCGTCTCTTGGGCCAACAACTTGTCGAGTCCCTGGGTTAAGAATAATTTAGTATTTTGGAATATATGTTTCAGAATTCCCTCCCCAGCATTCTGCTGACCAATAATAGGTAAGAATCATTTTCTCCATGTATAGCGTGGGTTCCCTGCATTAGGAATGGATTTCAGAGCTTGATACATGTTATGTGTATAGCTAATCCTAAAAATAGCTTGCAGAGCTGAGTATTAAGAACTCTGTTATGACTGAGGAAAATAAAGCACAGAGAGGGAAAGCAGCTTGACTAACCTCTAAGTTGGGAACTTGGGATTTGACCCAGGTCACTCTCACTTCACTGCCTGTTCCCTTAACTATATCCATAGATTTCTACATTCTCTATGTTGGATCAGAAAATCAAAACAGCCCCCATGTGATATTAAGAAACTCTTGAGCTGTTGCATCACATCTTAAATTGGGTTAGTGGCACTACCATGACTTTCGTGGTCATCAAGGATCCTAGGGACTTTATACCGGTACAGAACATTTAACCTTGCTGTCCTGGCCAGAAATCTAATTTGAGCAGTTTTACTCCGATGCTCTATTTTTGATTGGTTAAGCCATTCATCCTGTTTGACATTGTTGTGTGGTGTTGCTATGCTTACTTTAACCAGCTGTCACATTCCAGCCCAGAGGTGGGTGAAATGATTCTTGTTTATATGTAATTCTGAAAGGACTTTTAAATGCTTTGGGTTGGCAATGTGTCAATTTAAAAGACCTTTATCCTTTCAGCATGGCAAGACTTTCAAAATTCTTCATGTAACTTTATAAAAAAAATTTCTCACTGCCATTCAAATGTGGGCCGACTGATGCAATTCTTTCTGGCTCTATTATTAAGCCTGTGATTGTAAAGAGATGTCTTTGTAGTGGATACTCATTTCTTCATGTTGAATTGATTCTAAATTTGTATGAGACTATTCATATCATATATCCTGTCTTTCTGAAAGAGATTATAACATTTAAAACAGGATGGATGGTCTGATCTACAATTAGATATGGGAAGAAGTTTGAGTTCCTCCAGGAGAAGTTCTACTCACGTATACAAATTGATATGAGAATATAGTAATCTATTCAATGAGCATTTATTTTATATTCTTTGTGTGCCTGTAGCAATACTAGATATTAGGAGTTCTGATTCAGGGAATTCATAACCTAGTAGAAAAAAAAAACAACTATGGGCTTTTAATATTCTTTAGCCACCAACTCATGTTCCTTCTAAAAGGTATTGACAACTAGAGTCAGTGGAATTTGGGTTAACTTGTCCAAGAAATCATCTCAATTCTCCTTGTCACTTTCCTATGTAGATAGTTCATTTTTCTAGTTACTATTATCCTTATCTACGGAATGGAAAGCCGATCAAGTGATTCCAAAAGTAACTTTAAAAAATCAGTAATTTCTTCAAAGAAAATAATTATGGAAAAAGCCCTATGTCCATTGATGAAGGGATGATGAATGGTTAAATGGATGATGAGTGGATAAAGAACAAGTGGTATTTATATATACAGTGGAATAGTACTCAGGCATAAAAAATAAAATCTTGCCATTTGCAATAACGTGGATGGAGCTAGAGAGGGTAATGCTAAGCAAAATAAGTTAGAGAAAGACAAATACCATATGATTTCATTAATATGTGGAATTTAGGAAACAAAACAAATGATCATAGGGAGAAAAACGAGAGAGGCAAACCAATAAACAGACTCTTAACTGTAGAGAACAGACTGATGGTTACCAGAGGGGAGGTGGTTGGGGGAATGGGTTAAATAGGTGATGGGGATTAAGGAAGATAGTTTGTCCTGATGAGCACCTAGTATTGTATGTAAGTGTTGAATCACTTAATTGTAAACCTGAAATTATTATTACACTGTATGTCAACTAAGTAAAATGT
This sequence comes from Panthera tigris, assembly GCF_018350195.1. Lineage (NCBI taxonomy): Eukaryota > Metazoa > Chordata > Mammalia > Carnivora > Felidae > Panthera > Panthera tigris. Next base: position 102,858,504 of record NC_056666.1, on the reverse strand, counting down.
AAATAAAAACTTAAAAAATGTGTGAAAATAGCCACACATTTAACTCATTGGAACTATAATGTGTATGATGCATCCTTCAACTAACAGGCTCTTTCATCAAGAGACAAGTACTATTACAAGCACTTCTACTTATGGGTAAAAGCATATGTGAATAGCCCTCCGCTTATCTCATTAAATCTATTCTGTATATAAAAAAAAAGAAAGGCCCATCCTATAGTAGCTAATCCCTTCATTGTCATGCACAGAACACCAATTACTTTATTCAAACTTTTATTTCTCGACAAGTCAGGTTAGCAGTTAGATACAGAATGAATTCGATTAAAAAGTATTGTCTTCAATGACAAAGTAATCTTTTTATTTTCCAGTTATATTTACTTTACTTCGGAGATCAGTTTTTAAAAATCCAAAGGTATATTTATTTTATGTTGCCACCATTAGTTAATTAAAGTGGCATGATTTTATCAAAGTTAGGATTTTAAAATACATTATTATACAATATAGCTGTTTAAGAGAATAAAATTTGCCTTCAGCGAGGTGAATATGGTATTGCAGTGCTTCACTTTTGCATCACATTTTAACTGTGCACAGAAGGAAAGTGTTAACATTTAATTGTCTGTGAAATATTTTCAAGGAGTTAGCTTTGATGTGAAAAAATAATAGTTACTTAGAGAACTGTAACGCTGTAAGCTTGAGACACCCAAGCCAAAGAAAAATTTTTGAACAAAAACCAGAGAACCCACCACAAATGGTGCTTAAAATGCATCTCTGATAATATGAAGCTTTCACTTTCTTCACTTTCTCCATTACTTACTCCGTCTCACTTATTTTATGGTCACCTACCTGTTACATAATGAAATCATTCATCTTTTAGTGATTCATCGGCATTGGCAGCCTGATGAACCATTCTGCAGCAAAAAATAAATAAATAAAATAATTTTAAAAGTCAAGTGCTAGCAGTTGGTACAGGCTCAAGCCGAGTTAACTCAATGCTATTTATCTGGATGAAAAGTAAAAAAGGCAGTCAATCAGTTAAAAGTTTTAAATGTTTGATGGCGACGTATCATGTAACCTTAACATCTGGATGACTGGATTTTACTCTTTGTATCCAGATGTTCGGCATCATACAGACACAACCTCAGCAGTTCAATCAGTCAACGACTTTCACTGAGAACCCTGCTTGTGCTGGACAGATCAGCAGGGGCTAAAGGACAATGTCACCTCACGCATGGGCCATTACAAAATCCTCTTAATTAGTCCTCCTGACTCAACCCCTCTCTCTGTTGCAAACTGCCAGAATACTAAAACACCTTTTTCAAGATCTCAGTTACTTGCTCAAAATACTTGGCTTGCCTCAGGTTTTCACTGACCTCCAGTTAGTGCACAGGACTCTAAATGGAGGTTTATAAGAACCTCACTTATGCATTGATCATGTTACTTTTCCTCTCTGTGTGTAAGCCCTTCCTCAGCTATAGCCTGGAGTGGGCAATACTCATCTCATCCAGCTGCTTTTCTGCTTAGTTATATATTAGACACATCAGATACTGAAAATAGTTCCAGGGATCTAATAGTCACTTCATGAGTGGAGGTAATTATTTTTATCTGCTAGTGATAAACATTAATAATAAATGTAAAACCCAGATTCTAGTATAAAAGAAATGTTTAATAAGTGTCCTTTCTTTTTTTTTTAATTTTTTTTAACGTTTATTTATTTTTGAGACAGAGAGACAGAGCATAAACGGGGGAGGAGCAGATAGAGAGGGAGACACAGAATCAGAAGCAGGCTCCAGGCTCCGAGCCATCAGCCCAGAGCCTGATGCGGGGCTGGAACTCACGGACTGCGAGATCACGAGATCGTGACCTGAGCTGAAGTCGGACACTTAACCGACTGAGCCACCCAGGCTCCCCAATAAGTATCCTTTCTTAATTTTCACTTGAGGTTAACATTTCTTTGACTTTAAAATCCCATTGGTTACAATATGTTCAGATTAAAACAACTTTTTGAGTAAAAAAGGAATATTATTCCATTAAATGTAAGCAAAGAATATAAAACTAAAACTGACTTCTTAAATTAGTGTGGAAAATTATGCTTTTTAAAGAAATACACTATTGTTTCCATTGACATTATTGCAATTATTTTTTCAATTTCTTTCACATTATGTTATAGATAAACTAAATTATTTTGGATGGGAGGGAATGAAGAATCAAAAATGCTTCTAAATTTTTGGCATGATTACCTATGTAAAGGATGCCACAAAATGAAATAGGATACATAGAAGACATATTTAATTTTGTCCATATTGGGATGGCCATCAAGAGGGGAAGAGTCAGGTGCCACTTAAAATATTAATGGCCTTCTGAAGAAAAGCCTGTAAATTAATATTTGGAGGATATTTTAATGTGATTCTTTTAGTTGCAGATCCACTCAAGTTAGCTCATTTATAGGATTCATGAAGAGTAATAAGGGAATCACTTGGGTCCATGGTCACTAAAGTAGGAGGACATTTCTGGAATCAGGATGGTTCCAAAGATCCACATATTGGACCTTTATGAGTCTTCATCTTAAGTCTCAACCAATGAACTTTCTTTTATTAATTATCATTTTCTGAGTATTGTTATGTATTAGCCACTAAGCTAAGCATTTTTATTCCATATATCATGCAATCCTCCCAAGTTCTGTGATTTATAGTCTGTTACTATCTACATTTATAGGTGAGACAACACGTTTTTGATAATTAAGTAACTTACCTAAGTTCCCTCAGCTAATTAGTGGTAAATTAGTGGAACCAAACTTCAGCTCTTGTCCAGGGCCCCAGATTTACTATAAATAGTGAGCACATAGTGTGTTATGTGCTTTATTCTGTCTCTGAATCCACTCTATCCCACTACCAATGGACTTTTTTTATTTACTTAATTAATATTCCTCTGTAATTTCAGCCTGTGCATGGACTATCATAATCACTCTAGCCCCACCAACACATGAATTTTCAGTGTAGTTCCCATTGTTAAATAGTGACTTATTTCTCTGAGTCCAAACTCCTATTTTTTTTAAATGTTTATCTCAATGTATATATTGGAATCAAGCTATGGGATTTGTTGTTCTCAGGTCAGATACCCATCCCTAACTGATTAACAGCTACTAAAAAGGCCAGTCATGCCAATCAGAGGCTGCATCTGGAGAAGCTTCCCTTAGAAAAAGTATAGATGAGGCAATGGTAGAAACCATAGGAAACAAGTAGGAATTAAAGCTATGGAAGTAGAAAAGGTCCACAGTAGACCAAAAGAAAAGACGCCACATGACAGAATCTTAAGAAATAAGTGTATACACATAGGCCAGAGTAAGAGAGGTCGGTACAAGAAATTAACAAAAAACAAAAAAGTAAGAGAACCAGTAGAAATATAGAAAATAGTATTAAAGAATTCTATGAAGAAAACAGTTTGAAAATGAGAGAGTATTTTGCAACAACAAATGCTTCAACAATATCCATTCATATATACACAGAAAATATGTTACTATAGTCCAGGGGACATAAGGTTGTGCAAGAACAGATCCTTGCTCACATGGCAAAAGAAACAATTGTTAATAATCATGAAAATTAATACATAATTGCAATTATGAGATATACTATGGAGAAGAGGTGTATGGTATTCTGAGATTATAGAATCAAAGGACATGACACTGTGAAAGAGTTCAAGGAAAACTTTGAATTGATGCCTGAGCTGACATCTAAAAGGAGATTGGAAATCAACTAAGTGATGTGGAGGAAAGAAGAACAATGCAGAGAGAATGTGTAAAGCTCCTTTTGCAAGAGTGAATACTATGGTTGATAAAGGTCCCTTAAGTGGCTGGAGTGGAGGGAGCAGGGACTTGACATTACCTCTAGAAAGAGGTAATGCTAGAGATATAGATAGCAGACATCCAGAACGTGAGGGTTTGGTCTGTTGTTAACCTATGGGAAATAAGCTGAGGGGAAATGGGGTGGTTGGCATGATCAGATGAAGATTCTGAGATGATGGCTCTGGCTGGAACAGGTGGAGAAGATCAAAAAGTGATATTATGCATGATTCTTTCAGTTAACAAAGTTCCCACTTATATTGGCTTAAGGGAAAAGATCGCTTGTTGGCTCCAAAACTATAATGCATGGCCAAGAGCAGATATTCAGGTATTTTGGGATGCAGATACTTAATAATGCTTTCTGGAATATATCTCTTGCACCACAACCACAGCTTGGCTTTCTACTATGTTGGCTTCATTTTTAGACAGAATTTTCTTTATTGGGGATGAAATGGTAGCTGGAAATCTAGAGTAAAACAATCTTATGATTCTCATCCTAGCAGAAAGTGAACTTTTTCCCCCTTATCAATCCAGCAAATATCCTAAGATTGACACCTCATGAACAACTTGGTCCATGAGACAATCATTATGTCCAAAGAAGAGGACATACTCATAGTCAATCTTGAATTACTTGATCACTTCTAGAGTCACTTGGTGCAGTCACTCCTACCTGAACCACGTGGCCTGAGAAAAAGAAAGGGACAATCCCCAAAGACAACCTTAGATGCTGTGTCCAGAAGTGGAAGATCCAGAGAAAATATGGGGTGAGGAGACAGATTAAGAGGATCTTACGATATTTATGGATAATGATAACCACAGTTTTGATTGAGGATAGAGATTTGAGAGATATTTAGGAGAATAAATCTATAGGATTTTGTAATGAATGAGACAAGAGGTTAAGGGAGATTGATGTATCAGGAGTATGTCCTAAGTTTCATGTTTACATACTTGGTGATACCATTCACTGAGACAGTCAATGCCGAAAGGGAGCCAGGTTAAGAGGTAGACAGAGAGGTGGAATACCATGAGTTGAATTTGGAACATGTTTAGTTGGAAGTGCCACTGAGACATTAAAGAGATGTTAAGTGACATCCGGGTTGCAGGTATAAACTTGCCCAGAATAGGAACAGTCAATTGACTCGAAAGTTGTTTTGACCATGGATAAGGATAGAAGCAGAGCCAGATTATAGTGAATGGGTAAAATAGGTGAAAAGTGAAAAAATAGAGAGATAAATTATATACTGTCTGCATGTTAGATTAAATGTGGCTACAAATTCATTCCTATTTCTTCCATTGAAAAGTAGAGTTTAATTTGCTTCTCAATGATTCTGGACTGGCGTCAGTAGCTTCCTTGACCAGAAGAATGCTCTGAGACTTGCAGTGCTATGTCCTAAGAAGATTTGTAACCTCTGCCCGAGCCTCCTGGAACATATGCTGTGAAGGAGCCTAATTAGCCAGTCCAAATAGAGTGTTCTTAGGCAAATTATTAAACTCCTTAGCCTCAATTTCCTTATTTGCATAATGATAAGTACTTCATAATTACTAGTTGCTGCTTTATCATTAGTGCCCACTTAATCAATAATGAACTGAATTAAGTAGCATAAATGGAGATACAATTTGGCTTATTTTCCTCCTTATGAAGAATTATTTTGTAGGATTTTAACACTATAATAATGTTAGTAGTAACGATTTGTAATCATCATTTAGCCCATTTTACAGATATGGCAAGTAAAAATTGAAAAGAGAGCTAGCATGAAAAGAAATCATGCTAGACCCGGTTTAGACTTTAGATTAAATGCTAGATCCTTTGCTCAGCAAATGCACCATATTAAACAACTAAATCACTAGTCAACTAAAATATCTGTAATCAGAATTCTTAAAGGAAATACACCTAGTGTTCTATGCTTTTTGTGATAATGTGGAAACATTCAGTGGTGATATTTTCATGGGGTTACTTTGCCACTTCAGCACGGCCTTTCAGAAGTTACAAATAGCTGTGCTCTAACCTCATTCCCAGAAATACCACCTCTGAAAGTGATGGAATTAAATTACTACTTTAATCTAGGACCTGTTATAACCCCAAAGAGAGAATTTCAGGAAAAAAACACTCTCAGATTAAGTATTTGTAGGAATACCATCTTAAAGAAGAACTTGTGGGTATAACATAGCCACTAATTTTTATCTGACTTGCATCTTTCAAATGAGAAAATAAAAAACAAAACAAAACAAAATAAACAACAGGGGCACTTGTTGGGGTGAGCACTGGATGTTATATGCAAGCGATGAATCACTACATTCTATTCCTGAAATCATTATTACACTCTATGTTAACTAATTTGGATTTAAATTAAACAACCAAACAAACAAGAAAACAGGGGCAATCAAGACATCAAGACCCCTTGACTTATATAGCAGTTTACTTCCAAATAGCACTTCCCAGTTGCCATAACCTCACTCCCCACAGTTTTCCTCTGTAGCCCAGTAAGCTTGTGTTTTCAGGCGTGAGGAGAAAGGAGTCTCCTTTTGACTCTGATTTCCTGAGAAGCTCCTCCCCAACAGGTTTGCAGATAGTAAAAGGAACATTCTCCTAGCTTCTAGAAATTTGACTGCTGGTTGTATTTTCCCACCAGCTGAGATGGGTGGTCTGATAAAAGGTCAGTGACAGCCCAACTTTTCATTCTTGGGGTCTTAGCGATGCAAAATCCTGTTCTTGCTGGAATATGTTGCCAGAGTCACTTTTCACTCTCCCTTCTCTCTCCCGCACCTCCCCCCCCCCGTCCCCCCCCCCCCCCCCCCCCCCGCCCTTCTCAGAGAAGAGACTTCTCTGGGTCTGGACTACTGGAGACCCCATTCTTGAAGGTCTTTTGTCAAAAAAGTACATATGACTGTATACGATATGTTGTGCCAAGTTGTTTGCTGAGTAGACACCAGCCTTCGATGTTAGTACACTGGAAATGAGAATAATTGAGCGATCTGGCATGGAGAGTATTATGAAATCCAGACCACTAGAAAACTAAACATTTGGAAGCATTATAATTTTCACTGAGAGTATCAAAAACACTAACAAGTTATAGAAGTAATTAGAGTTCGGTGAGAAAGAAAGTTCATTTTCATTCTCTTGAATTAAAATTCCATGATGTTCTCTGCTTGCTTTTACTAAACGGAACAGGGGATGGCAATGTGTCTTAAAATTGAACTTAAAAAAAAAAACCCAAATCAATCTTTGGATGGTTCCTTTTATTCTAATTCTACTGAAAACAACAAATATCCAACCTCTCCACAGAAGTATAAAAAAGAGAGGGAACTACTGCAGTGTCCAATGACGTGAGTAACTCAAACTTATACTGAAACTATGCATACGTATCTACCATACCTTCTAGAATTCTCTTCACCTTAAATCCCCACACCCCCGAAACCAAGGGTGAGGAAAGAGTTACCTGTGTGCTAAAAGTCAGCATCCATATCAGGGCATGATGCTCATGGTGACAGGTGGCTACATTATTTTCTGAACTCAGCCCTTCTCCTCTCCCTCTATGGAATTATTTCCATTCTTTTAAGCCTCATGCTGGACAAGTGCAAGAAAAATCATATCAGAAACAAGGGAAAACCTTTCTGAGTAGAGTATAATTGCCAGGCTCTAGCAAGGAGTCCAGTTGATTACTATATGCCACCACACCCTTAGCAATTTTAAACAAAAGTACAAATTAGAGGGTGAAGCAATTATCTCTTTTCTCTGTGAACAGTTACTTGAGAGGTTTTAAAGATATTTCTTTTTTATCTCTCTCAGTGGTAAACTTGTGAGAATAATCTCAATGATTGTCTCAACCTCATTTTCCACTTAGTTGTTCTGTTTTGGTTTTTTTTTTGTCTCAATTCTTGCTAAAGGATATTTAAAGTGATGAACACTAAAAATGCATGTGCACCATACACACACACACACACACACACACACACACACGATGATGAATAAAATCAGAAAGGCTGGGAAAGAAACCAATTGCAGTCTGCTTCACTTTACTGTAGTTTGTGTCAGTTTTCTTTTTTTTTCTTCTTTAAATGTTTATTTACTTATATTTGAGAGAGGGAGAGGGAGCTCAAGCAGGAGAGGGGCAGCGGGAGGGGGGACACAAAATCTGAAGCAAAGGAGCAAAGGCTCAGAGCTGTCAAAGCAGAGCCTGACGTGGGGCTCGAACTGACGAACTGTGAAATCATGGCCTGAGCCAAAGTCGGCTGCTTAACGGTCTGAGCCACCCAGGTGTCCCATAAGTTTTCTTATTCCAGAACTTAACAATAGAAAAAAGATCAGATCAATACTTTTAAATATTCTATTGACAATATTAACATATTAATGTATCAAGATATTTTCAGGCAAGTAGATAAAGTAACTATGATCTGATTCATGATTTCTAAGGTTTTCTAGGTGTTAAAATGATGTAATGTTGTTCACTCTTGTCACTTAAACTAAGTAGTCTTGTCCTGAACAGCAACTTTCCCTCCATACACACACAATTTGACATTATGTGGCACAGTCTTAATATAAAGGAAACATTGTATTTAGTGGCCTCCCTTAAAATCTAATTAAAATAGAAATGTTCTCTTCACTTGTGACATCAACAGGCCCTAAATTGTGTCTATGAGATGGTAAACATTCAAATGTATCCACAAAGCCAACTATTTTGGTATTTTCACACCCTGCACCCATTAAAAGATCTCATGTCACTGACTGCTAATTCCATTAGGGGTGTTTTGTGTTGTTGTTGTTTTAAACATGAACAAAAATATTTCATTTAAACCATTTTATTTATGGTGGAATTTCCAAAATTTCATATATCTTGAAACTATCCACAAAGTACTATTTTGTGCTTACATTAGAAAGAAGCATTCCTTATAAGAAAAGATCAAAATATATACCATTAGGCAGTATCATGTTTTTATTTAATACAATATCACCAAAGGGTTAATAAGAAAAACAAAAGTTAAATATATTTAAAGTTTCCTGTAACTGATTTCCAGATGTTCTAATGTTTTAAAGAAAAAAAATAAAGATCTAACAGCAGACATAATATTTTGATAAGCAATATTTATAAAAAATATAAGTTAAGCATTGCAACAAGCTACCTTCAGTGAATTGCCCCCTATCAGAAAAAATATTATTGGAACTATATCTCTAAAGCAAAGAAGGTGGTAAAGTAGAAGGAGGAGGAAAGGAGGAGGAGAAGGATAAAGGAAATAAAGTATTAATTGCAATGGTGATTTTTTTTTTAGTTAAATACACTTTCTTATAAAGTGGCAAAATAATATTTACAAATTTACAACTGTGAGGAAATCTTTATATACAAGTTGTCTTGCTTTTGACCTTTTTGGGCTTCCTACCTCCTGTATAGTAGGCCCTCCTCATAGAACTGATCTAGACTACATTTTCAGTTCATAGCACATGATAAATGAGCCTGGAACTAGAGGCTCCCGGAGTTGCAGGCTGTGAATCCGTGCTGGCAACTAGGGAGGGAGAGGCTGGGTCCTGGAGAAGCACTCCAGGTTGCTCTGAGTTGGCGATTCGATCCACTATGCTGGATAAACAATCCAAGCTGGATAAGGTGCTTTTATCTGTGGCGTATACTAAGGATACAAGGAGAAAACCGTTAAAAAAAAAATCCCAAATAGAGACACTTGCTTACATAGCCCCTTAAACTATAGGTCAGCAACTTTGACACCCAGAGGTCAGGTGGTCATAGAAAGCCTGATGGAGAAATTTGCAATAAATATCTAACAATTCATGGAGATGAACATAGGGAGTGGAGAAGCCTCCCAGTTAAATTTCAAGCAAAAGTGCACATGTGTGTGAATCTGTTAGAGGGATTTTGGACAAAAGATAAGTATCTAATTTGCTGCACCAAAACCTCCCCATGAGAACAATCCCTTCTATTCCTTCCCCAGCACAGCCTGGAAGACCAGACTCTGCTTTGACAGGCTGAATTGTGACATTGAACTGTTTTTTTGTTTGTTTTTTTTTAACTCATCTTAAGTCCCACTCCTTACCATTTGGTACATCAGGACAATAGATGTTGTCAAAACTGCTGCTCTTTCTGGACCAGACTGGGCTGTTACACTCGGGCTATAATGCAAAACACAAAGGAAGTTTGTTTTGAGGTCTTGGCAAAAGATGCTCTGAGCTAGAGTGAGGTTGTTCTTGACCACCAGCTCTGCAAACTGACCACTCTCAACCACCTTCATTGCCTGGATTCAGGAGCCAAATTGTAAGGGCGCTGAGGTCAATCTCTGTGCTTGAAGAAGAGGAGAGCAGCAGCAAAGGGAAGAGGGAGGGGGTGGAATTCAGCAGCAATGTGCATTGGGTTAACCATGCAAAATGGATTGGAGTAGAAGGAAGCCACACTAATTCAGGGAGAGAACACTTTCCCAGGGCAAAAACACATTAAAACCTGGCAGCAATGGCACAAACGCCCTCTGAAAAGAATGCATCAACATCCCTTTCCAGCCAGGCCTCAGCGGAGCAGGGGCTGGGACCATGTGGGCATTTCTCTCCATTTCGTCATTTAGTTACAACCTCTGGGGCAGTGGGAACTTCAGACAATTGCCTTTAGATATTTGTGTGTGGTGGGTTCTACATGTGGCATAGTTTATAAAAAAGAAACTGAGCAATGGGGAAGACAGGTTATTGATCATTTGCAACCACCTATCTCATATGACAACCCTTCCCTACAATGTTCACCTAGAACCTGGGAGGAAGTCCAACTAAAATCCTGTTCAACAGCTGTTTCCGGCATCTTTCTAAATGTGGCACCTCTCTTCTGGCTTCCCCACCCCTATCCACCAATAACCACTGAATATTTGGTTGCCTCACCTGGTTTAAAGGAGACGTAAGAATTTTTGGAAAAGACTGGGCTGACCAGTGCTATCTCTTACCATGCCGTCAGAGCAATTGGAGGTGGGGCTGGTGGGCTCAGAGCAACTCTGACCCGGCAGGCTGTAGTAGTTCTCCACCTGCTCCCTCAGCAGCTCCTGCAGGCTCTCGATGTAGCGGATGGCATTCCTGAGGATCTCCACCTTGGGCAGCCTCTGGTTGGGGTTGGTCGTGGTGCACCTCTTAAGCGTCTCGAAAGCCTGGTTGACCTTCTTCAGGCGTCTCCTCTCGCGCATGGTGGCAGCCTTCCGCCGATCCATGGTGGTAGACTTTCTCTTGCATGCTTTGCAAGCCCACATGAGGCAGTGGCCGGCCTGGTGGTGGCCTGTAGGTGCCCGCACGTGCTCGTCCTCGTCTGAGCCTTGCAGCTCTGGTTTATGCGCCCCGAAGGCAGCCCCTCGGGGCTCAAACTCATCCCCGAACTCGCCCTCGGGGGACGGGATGCAGGAGCCATCATAGAAGTACTCGGAAGGTGAGAACTGGCAGCCATCCATCACTTCCATCCTCCGCGGTGAAGCAAGTGGTGCACCTGGACAGCAGCGAGAGAGACCGGGGAGAACCGAGAGCCTGGCGCCGAGGCGGGCCTGCAAATCCCCGGCGGAGCTCCCTGGTCGGTTTCTCTGGTAATTAACAAGGGCAAACGCCTGGCGGCCTGGGTCGGGTGTGCTGAGGTTGGGGCTCTTTATATATTCTTGGGGGAGGGAGGCCGGCCCCAGTGGCCAGGCAGTATTAGCATATCCCACCACAACCCCCGCAGGGGCTGTCTGGGCAAACCTCCGCCTTTTCTCTAGAGACAATTTGCTGTTTACAGCCCCTTTTGACGCTAATGGTTTTACTGCATTTCTGCCGGGGAGGGGGTGAGGGGGATCGCTCCCCAACCGGCTCACTCGCACTCTCTACCGAAACCAAGGGATCACTTAAAGAGTGACACTGAATTGCTCCCACTTAAAAAAAAAAAAAAATCAATAAATAAAACTCCCCACTGTCAGCTGACACCAAAAGCCGAGCTGCCTTCCCAAACTTGGACGTGAGGAATTACCTTATTTTTAGGTGTTTGTTTCTACATGAACTTTCATTATCTCGGGAATTTTTTCAGTTGTGTGGACTGAATAACGGGTGCTAAAAACTTGAAGCGACACTTTCAATCATGGAGTGAGTCTAGATTTTTAAAAATCTTCTCTGATCAGATGGTCACTTTATAGGCTCTATGTTATTGAAGGGTGGGCAGGGAGGTTCCTTTTTTCCAAGACAGGGCTCTACATGTCTGTTCATCTGAAAGGGGGTGGGCTCAAGGGCCAGGTGCCCAGGAACAGTCTTCCCTTCCTTCCCCCTTCTGCACGTGTTTACTGAGCGCCTCATCCTTCCTACCAGGCCTTTGCTAGACCCTGAGCCAGCCAAAGATCCACATTGACTATACTTCTGTGATTTGTATTCGAAGAAAGTGCGTTTTGGACGGCGACCTCTCTTTCCAGGGGCGCGTGTTTCCTTCCTCCTCTTTCTGCTCCGCCCTGCCATTTCGACAGACTAAACAGCCAAGCTGGGCTTTGGGGTCGCTAATTTTCTGCTTTCAGGCGAACTAACACCGTTACAGATGCATCCCAGCTGCCGGCACAGCAATCCTTCTCCGCCCGTGTAAAATTTCCAGTTCAGACCTTGAGCAACTTCATACACTTGGGCGACAAAAGCCTTCCAAAAAAGCAATCACAGCGGGGGGTTTGGAACTTTGGTGGGTAGAAGAAGAGAGGGGAGGGCTGCCATTTAGGTGAGAATGAATCTATTTATTAATTGGCTGTTCCCATTGCCCCTCCACCCTTAACCAACTTCCAGATGCCTTGGAGTAGGGGCAGAAGGGGACGGTGCTGTTTATGTACAAGAAAAACCATCACTTAAGGTCTTAGTGGTCTTAAGTAGTCTGGAGTTTTGGAGCAAGGCTTGCAGCCCCATTGAAATAGGAGGGACTGTTCTCATCTCCATGTTCAGCCATCCAGTCCAGTAAGTGTCATGGCACCAAAGTGATGGGGAGGGGTGCTTTCTTCTGTTACTTTTAAATAACATTATTTTCCTCAAGCAACCCTGGCTGGCTAATCCCATATCTTCAGGGATCAGAGAAGTGCTTTTTCTGGGTGAGATCTGCTCTCCAAAGTGAAGTCTCTGAAAAATACGGGCAGTAGAGTGACAGTCACTAAGGTTAGCTTCATGGTGCAGGGCTCTGCCCCCTTTCCCACGTTCATTCAACCATAAGACAGAGACACCACCCTCCCCCCACTCCCCCCTGAAAATCAAGGTCCCTTTCACACCAATGGGCTGCTTAATTGTCTGGCCAGTGGAAAATCCATCTGCAACTTATTTAGCACTATCAACAAGTGTATGCCTTTGAAATGAGTCTGGGTACCAAGGGCTGTACTAGATGAAAGAGTCAAGTTCCTAAAGGACTGAAGACCATCCACACCGGTGGAAACATTGGAATGCATACACATTGCTACTTCTGAAATACAGTAGTGGGGAGATAACCTCACCCAGGAATTCTCTGCCAAGTCACAGAGGTTCTGGCCAGCAGCAATACTGGCACTTTCTTTGGCTATGTGGTACCGACGTTATGTGCAGATTTGGGCACAAATCAACTTGCACCTCAGGGTTTAAGTGGAAGATCTCCCACCTGTCAGGTGATTTCTTCACACCACGCATGTGCTTTGTCCCTAATCCCTCCGCGTGGGATGTTTGTAGCAAACACTTTATCAAGACTTTTGTCTTTGCCAAGCACTGTTCTCAACCCTTTCCTTGCGTTCATTCATTGGCTACTTTCGACGACTCTGTGGGAATTATTTGTTAGATCCATTTTTAAAAGACGCTAACGGAAGCTCTGGGGGTCGGTAGTTTGCCCCAGGGCACACGGGATTGGAACCGAACATCCAGTTCTCTAGACCTTGCGCTCCTAGAGGTGAATTTTGTTGGTTTTCTTAGGTCAATGCCGGCTCAGTGAGTGCGCTTGGAGCTCCAGAGCAGAAACTCGCAAAGGCTGGGTCCCGGACGTCTCTTCCTCAGCTCGGGGCCTGGGAAGATGCTGTCACTCAGGAGGCTCTGTCAGTAACGGTAGTTTCAGAGGCTAGGGCTGTCTTTGGTAAGGTGATCTCAAAACAAATTTACCAGAGTGCCGCGGGCGAGTGGAACTAAAGAAGCCGCGAAAACACTAGCGCCCGGCGGCTTAATGGGACTTGCTGGGGGCGGCGGGGGGGGGGGGGGGGGGGGGGGGGGCTGCGGGGGGAGAACGGGGTCCGGGGTTGAGGACCCTTGGGACTCAAGCGCTGAAAATAGGATCTCAAAAACCAAAGTAAAAAATGACACAAAACTTTTAAGCCGCTGTCAATGGCGAGAGGCGAAAGAGAGAGGAACCAAACCAAAAACTAAACCCCCCCAAACCGGGGACAGTATACGAAGAGGGAAGGAAGCCAGGGCCTGACAGATAGACGGCTGGGGTCCCCCAGTTCAGGAGAGGTTCTGCTGGGACATCGTATAAGAGAAAATGAGAAATTGGGTGAGCCACACAGAGAAAAACAAGTTCTCGAGTGGGGAAACTGAACAAAGAACTATGAAAAAAATTTTAAAAAATCACTTAAAAAAGAGATCTTCTAGATTGGGTGCTCTTTCTCAAAATCAGACTAGACTGACTTTTGTTCCTCATAGAAAAGAGTAAAAACACAATCTGTTTTCCACTCATCAGTGAAGTGGATTTTTTAGGTGCAGAGGAAGATTCCATTAATTTACTTCATAACCAAGTTGTTAGAAATGACATTTCGACACTAACTACTAGGAAAACCTAACAGTTTTACAGAAAGGTAAAAACCTTACAGAAGGGAAGAAAATTAAGCCATGCATGGTATTATAAATGTATGCCACCCAAGGTTCTAGTGAAGTATATAGATTATTAAATTTTTTTCCACTTGACATTCTGCAGGAAAATAAATGCATGCTTGATTTTCTTACAATTTAGATTTAGTAGGTTTTAATTGCATAGACCTTTAAGTAATCACCAATCTTTTTTTTTAAGAACTTATTTTAGTTTAAGTATTATGGCAACAATCCTAGTGTTGATGGACAGACCCCACCAGCGAAACAATGCTCAGAGCTTCCTTTCCTAGTAAATTTTGCCTGCCCTAGGAATTCTGCATTATTGAAAATTCTCCATGCTTCTCTCACTGGGAGAAACCAAGTATACATCAAAAGATAAGTCCATTTCAATTCACTTCTGCCTCTGAGACCCTTAACAGCTCCTGGACACCAATAGTTGTTCTAGAGATTTGTGCTTATCATGTATGACTTCACAATGTGCTAAACAATTTCAAACTGCTATTAGCTCTGGGAACCAGGCACACCTAAGTAAACACATTAGTACCTGCCAAAGCTGCTGGAAGAATTTGTGGAGAAGACAGCTGAGGAAGACATTGGCCTCTGCTTGAATTCGAAGACTCCCAGGAGAGATCAAAGGCCCACCGGAGGGACTTTGAGCAGTCTTGAGAGTAGAGAAAGGAGCCAGTTCCTGCAGCATTATCTCTGTTTCAGCAGCACATGGCATAGCCATTCTATCTCACAGGCCGACTCTGAACTAGGCTTGCCAAAAAATCTCTTTTTTAGAACAAAACCTCTAGGACTGAGGGTCACCTTTTGTTGGAGAAATGTCTCGATGGCTTGGCTCTTTGAGGAAGCATCATGTTATTCCTAATTTACTAATGCATTAGATTAGGAAATGAGATATTTCAAAGTTTAAAGATGAATATTTTAAAAATATTTTTTTCCCAGACAGGGTGTTCTGGGAGGAGAATTTTGAGATAAATGATTTTATATATATATATATATATATATATATATATATATATGGTGTACATATATATATATGGTGTACATATATATATGGTGTACATATATATATGGTGTACATATGTGTATATATATATATATATATATATATATATATAGTGCTAAGAGAAAAGCACCAATGGAGAAATTGTAACTTTGAGTCAAAAATGTCTCAGTAAGGAGAGAGTTCACTTGAGTAACCCAAGACTTTTCTGCAGCCTCAATGGTAGTTGAGAACACTGACTTTCAGCACCATGCTCCCATCCCCCATACGTCTGAAGGGCTCTGAAAAAAATATATATGCAAATGAGTCCATTAGACATAAATGAATTTCAACTATGTTCAGGGCTGGAATTCAATGATCCAGGTGTGACGATTAAAATTAGTTTGAAAAAGCTGACATTTGGCCTTTTGTAAATTATTTCTCGGGTAATATAAAAAAGAAAATCACTCATTTTAAAAATATTTGATAACTTTATGCCTACCTCTGGAAAGAGGCTGTGTTTAAATCCCCAATTGCTTATCTTTACCAAGTTATTATATCTTGATTTTCTGCTTCCATGGCCCTGTTTGTTTTGGCTTTGGCCTTAGTAAAGATTATCATCATTAATATCAAATGAAAACACTTTAATTGCAAACACACCAAGGATTTCATTGGAAAGCCTAATATGTCAGCTATAGCAGTAGAGGTCACATGAAGTCTTTGGGAAATATTTTCTCTATTTAACGAAAAGACCTCTATAGGCAAAACTTATTCCAAACAATTTCTCAAGTTACCTAGCTAGGAGAGATAGAGAAGATTGGGTTTGCAAAGACTAAATAAAATCCATCAGCAAATAAAGTCCATGAATTGATAAAAAGCATTCTGCTGCTACACAGTTTATAACACAGATCTTATTATAACTACATGTGCAGTCATAAAGTAAATTAGTGCACCTGGTCATTTATGATATTTGCTTTCAGTTGTGGCATGACTCTGTAGCACATATACATACCTATATTTTAGACACATCTTTATTATATTTTATATATAACATGTGATGTGTATATACATAGTATGTGTCTATATATGTATGTATATATGTATATATGTATGTGTCTATATATGTATGTATATATGTATACATACACATATAGACACACACTTGAAGGAAAAATCTATATCGATTCCCAGGAAGAAAAAAATCATAGATACATAATAAGCATGGCTAATGGATATACTAACCACCAAGATATATTCATATTCATACATGTTCTGATTGGATAATTTGAAATACTTTACCGCTTATCTGTCATTCAATTACTGCCCTAATTTGGGGTTCACTAGCTAATCACTCTTGAGAAAGAATGTTTGGAAAACAATTGTTAAAGAGAACCAATTATTCTAGACCATAAATGTTCTTTCTTATTTTCCAAGGCTTTTCTTTCAGGGTGAAGGGGGATTGAGAGATCAGGCTGGAAGCCACTGATAGGTTCTGGCTCCAAGCCCTGGCTCTACACTTAAAATACAAGAACATCTCTGTTCCAAAGAATCCTTTTCTCAAAAGAAATAACAGTTTGTCTCCCACAAGTAGTTGTAGGATTATGAGTCAATATGCAAAATACTAAGAATGAGTCATTCATATTGCTGATTTCAGTGTTATTAATACTTTCCCCAAATAGCGCCTGCAAGGCAGGAAACAGTAACTGAAGGAATTGTGGCTTTCGGTGGAAGAGAAGCCTCCTGATGGTCAATTTAGATTTACTAATGAAAAATAAAGAGGGCCAAATAAAGAGTATTTATTTGGTGCTCTGCTTTGGCTAAGCAAGCCCTTGATTGTGTGTCACCTCAGTGAAATCTTCACACCCGCAGTTAGGCACTATTATTGTTGTCACGATTATTTTATAAATGAGAAAACGAGAAGAGAGGGGCTGGGATAGCCCAAGGCTACACGGTAGCAGCCTGGATTGAATCTAGGTAGTCAGTGCCCACAGAGACTCAGCCGTTTGCATCCAGGAACACTCCCACCTGCTTTTCCCGAACCTCTGGGAGAGATTATATATCAGTGTCAGTTTCCTCTATGAACCTTCCTGCACTTTACACGTATTCTAGGAGAAACTAAAATTATCCAGGTGCTCGGAAGACAGAGTAACCATGACTTGGAGAGGCCCTTGGAGCCAGAAAAGGGGCAAGATACCGCTCCATGCCTGCAGGGGGCGCTGTCTGTGGCGGTGTCTGGAACTTCTGTGGTGTACAACAGGAATGTCCAGACTGTAGTTAGGAAGCAAGGTTGGGTTGGGAAATATTGAATAGGATTTGATTTTCGCATTTGTAAATTTAGCCTAGCTGTAGGGAAAAAGAGGGAAGAAGTTAAGGGTGGAGATGGGTGTTGAAGGAGGTGGCATTTACAGAATGCAAGAAGTAGCAATTCCAAAGAAACGGCGTCGCCCTCTCCTCGGCTTCACTTCCCACTGTGATTCTTGGTGGTCGTTTCTTCCTGAAGTTACAGGATAAACAAACCTGGCACACGTTGTAAAATCCCGGCAGTGAGGAGCTCCTGGGGCTTCAAGACTCTCTGGGGCTTTGCTATTTGGTCCAGCTAAGAGGTTTCATGTGTGTTGTTGTTGTCTTTTGCCCTCAACTATTTAACCCTTCCCTCTCTTGGAGCAACCTGTCCTTCAAAGAGGCCTCCCCCACCTCAAGAGACAGATTGTTCCCTTCTTTTATCTTCCTATTTGCAAAACAAACTCGAGCCACACGGGGCCTCGAGGATATACTCCAGTCTTCTAACCACCAGTCTGGTTGAAGAAAACTAGGGAGGCTTGGAGGCCCGTGCCAGGCGTGGGTAACCCGGATGCACTTTTCTCCATGAAGGGCGGGGCCTGGAAAGTCAAGGAGGGACAGTAATTTGGACTAAATTAGCTAACGATCTTTTGAGGCAAATCAGTTTTTGTGTGGCTATTTCTTACAACAGTGAGATTTTACTGGATTGAAAATTCAGCAGTTAACTTTGGGTAAGTTAATCTCCCCCAGATCTCCACATATAGGACAGTTAAAACATGGGGGTAAAATGCTGATAAAAGGAAAAAGGGCCGATTCCTTCTGGATATTCTTCACTTTTAACCACAAGTGTTGGTCTATATGAGATAGAAAGGTGAACAGTTTAATTCAGACATAGGAAAACAATCTATTTTCCTCCCTTTAAATCGGCTTTTAAGAAAACATCCAAATAAATGGGGTGGTGTGGCGTCTAAATTAAAATACGGCTTCTCTTTATGTGCACATAGTCCCAAACTATGTTCAGTTCAATCAAATTAGGACCAACTTTGTTCAGAAAGAAACTCATTTTTTAATATTACGATATCAGGATCCTCGCACATTTTTATATGCAATCCGTCACTCCACATTTAAAATATTACTTCTTGGGTTTACATAAAAAATGAAAGTACTAAGATTATTTACAAAAATACATTCAGTACCACTAACATTTAGATGCAACGTTCCCACTTTGCTTCGGACAGGAATGAACTTCTTTTGAACATGGCACAAAAGGATCGCCGTAATAAAAGTAATATGTTGCACAACTAACCAAACAAAAGCAAAGTAAGGCTGCTAGACCTAAGCCACTCGCGGTTCCAAAAGTAAAAGCCCAAAGCCGGAGGCTTTTTCATGTGAGCGTGCACGACAGTTTCTGAGAAGTTTCTCTGTGAACATGTCTCCTTCCCTTTCATAAACTCGTGGGTCTGAGTTCCTAAATATTAATGTAACGTGACCCCGTCTAAAGGATCAGGCGAAGGAGGGAGGGTGGGATCTTGCCGCTGCGTGGAGAGCATCCCAAACTCCGGCTCCCATTTACTTCTCCACCACCTCTTCCACGCAGGGGAGTTTGCGTTCCTCTGAGGAAATGCTGTCCACGATGGAAGAAAGGCATCGAAGGCTACTCGAGGCTGACGAGTCCATGCTTGCCCCTCCTGAGCGCAGAAAAAGAGAAACACAAGCATAGCACCCAAGGAGTGAAAGACGAGGCAGCCCCGGGCGCGGCGCGAGGCCGCGCAGGCAGTGCGGGAGGACCCGGTGGCCGCGCGCGAGGAGCTCGCCCCTTGCAGGGTGCGTCCCCGCCCCGCCGAGGCTCCGAGCCGTTTCTACCCTTTCACCCCAGCCCCCCTCCCGGCGCGTTCTCCGGCACAGCCCAGCGCCCTTCTTTTACTTTACCTTCCTTGGCAGTTATCACGAGCCCCCTGGAATGATCCGAAACACTTGGCCACTGGGAGCTGCAGGTGCGCAGGAAATCCGCACCCTCCAGCTGGAGAAAAACCAAGGCCGCAGAAGATTAGGAAAGAAACGTCGGTTCCGGGGAGGGAGTGGGGGAGCGTGGTGGGGGTGTCTCCCCTGCTTCCTCGGGCCGGGTACGAATTTCCTGCCTGTGGCAGGCACCCCGAGTGGACGGGTCACTGGGGGTTCATTCGAGAGGGAGCGGGAGGGGCGGGCGAGGAACGGGAACTGGAACGGAGACCCAGCAGCTGGAGGTTAAGGCCCCAAGGAAAGCGTCTAATCAGCCTTTGCGTTCCCCTGCCCCGGCAGCAGCTGGGCTTACATTCTCTTGCTTGGGTCTGTAGCTGAAGGGGTCCACCCCTAGCTCCTGCATTTTCTCCTGCTGATCCAGCTGATGGAGCAGATCCTGCAGCCGCTCTATGTAGCTGATGGCGCTCCGAAGAATCTCCACCTTGGGCAGCCTCTGGTTGGGGTTGGCCACAGTCCGCCGCTTCAGTGCCTCGAAGGCCTCGTTGATTTTCTTTAGCCGCCTCCTCTCGCGCAGGGTGGCAGCTTTCCGCCGGTCAGTGGGGGCAGATTTTCTTTTGCACGTCTTGCAAGCCCAGATCAGACATTGGCCGGGGCAGTGGGGAGGCTGCAGGCCTGGGGGCGCCAGGACATGTTCCTCTCCGCTGCTGTCGCTCCCAGCTTCCGGGGGCATTTGGTCCTGGCAGGGGGACAAAGTACCATCACTCCCTGGGTACAAAGGAGAGCCCTCTGCCACTTCTAATGGCTGCAAGGTAACATTTTCCCCGTCCAAGTAGAAGAAATAGGAGCCAGTTTCAAAAAGGTCCATCATCATGTTCTCCTCCTTGGCCTCTGACTCGGTCTGAACTGGGTGATGGGCTCAAAAACCCAGAGGAACCACCCAGATGGCATTTAATTAGTGCAGTGACATAAGTCGCCCCAGCTTTATATATAGTAGCTCCTGAAACTCAATCCAACTTTTAGCTGTCAGGGAGCATCAGTCTACCAATGTGATTCCAGCCAGCGCTCTCTAGAATATCTAGTTTGAAAGAAAACTGAGAAGTGTCACCTCCAGGAAGATGTGACAATCTGTATGCAGAACAGGTTAAAACAAAATACTAGGAGAGAATCCTACAATTTAAATAAAGCATTGAATGGTTCCATTTAAGATAGTTTAGATGCTAACCTGTTTACAGGACAACTTCAAAACAACTGGGGATTAACACTGCTCCATTCCCCTCCCCCAGGCTCATCTGAATTCTAAGTATAGACCCATGATGAAAGATTTCAAAGGCAATAGCCATTGCTCCAAAATAGCCTGGTTAGTATTTGCAGAGTGGTTCAGCTCTTTTCTCTGTCCTGCCTGTCAAAAAGATGCCATTCCTGTGATTAAAACTATTACAGTCCTTCAAAGGTTATACATGACTTTCAGGCTTCAGCCTCAATAGCAGCAGGTAAATCTCTTTCCTCTCTTTTACTAAGGCTGTAAGATGATTTGGGAGCTGGAGGGGTGGCTGGAGGGTGCTCAGATTCCTTCCTTGGCTATCTTTTTTTGGGGAATTCTGAATTCTGTACCCCTCCATGGTGGAGTAGCGGTACCCATGAGGTAAGGGGTGGGGCATAGGGGTGGGGTTGCAATACATATAATCACTTCTCTTTGAAAACAGTTTTAGTGGAAACAAGACTCACACTATAGCTACTTTGTATTTCAGAATTCTATGTGGCCCCCTCCACTCCAAGGTGCCTCCTTATGGCTCCTGTTCTGCACACTGTGCTCATAGCTTGTTAGTTTACATTCTTGATATACATTGACTCCAAATAGGATTGGGATGAGAGAGCACCGAGTCCTAACCACTAGACCACGAGGGAGCGTCAGGATTCAGATGAGAAAGGTGGTGACCAAGGCACAAGCAAGGAAGTAAAACATTTTAATTGCAGCTTGCCATGGTCCAATGCACACAAGTATGGTGGTTGAGAAAGCAGTACAATATGAGGATGATATATGGGTTCTAGATTGGAAAGAAAGCCCTTCAAGTCCTAGCTAAGTTAATTTCTGTTTATGTGTACATAGACAAGTACTAGCTCTTGGTTTCCTCAAGATAGCAGTGGTTGTCTTACAGATTTTTGTTGAGGACTGACTCAAATGATATCATGCATGTGAAGCACATAGCCTTCTATTAGTTGCTTGATGAGCCTTAGTTAGCATTTAAAGCATAAGGCTATGTACAGGGATAAGACCATTTTTTATGAAGGAAATAAAGCAGAGCTATTGCAGAAGGGTTTTTTTTCCCCCTCTGTTATTATTGCATTCTTTTCTTTTTCTTTCTCTTTCCTTTCCTTTTTCCCTCCCAGAGCTCTGGTAGGACACCCTTCACCTATAAATGGCCTTTGGGATGACAGTCAACCTTGGTTTTGGCCTTTCTAGTCAGTGCCTGAAAAAGTAGATGGAAACATAAGGTCTTCTTATTTTACCCCCAAGCAGGGATAATTATAGGCTATGTTCACTATGACTTCATTCTGTAAATGAAAAGAGTGAAGACAGTACAAGGGATCAATGGTCAGACAATGTAGGAACAAGCTACATTTTTAGTCAAGTCGCTTATTCCAGAAGATAATTCTTCATAGTCTCTTCCTGTTGAGTAATAGGCTTGGGGTGTTCTGTTCCGACACTTTTGACTGTTTTTATGTTTTGTTATTATGCAGCTGAGTAATTTCCTATCAAGTTTTAGAACCATTTTTTAGGATTTTGGAAAGGTAAGAAACCCAGGGAAGAATAATAAGAAGCCATTATTTTTGTGTGTGACATTTGCTCCTATTTCTAGCAGGGCTGGTTGCTAACATCAGCAGTTAAGATAGCAGATTGGAGGCTCTAACAGGTCAGGGTATAGTCTAACATCCATTATGGAAAATTATCCTCTACTTTTAACCACACTGTATGATGCATCTAATAATGTGAAGACAATTTGAAAAGTCATATTTAACCAGTAAAATATTTAACATTATTGCTAAGATTATTAAGATAACAATAACTAAAATTCATTTATTCAACATTTTTGGGGTACCTACTAACTGCCAGATAGTGTCCTGGGGTAAGCATAAAACAGTAAAAAATGATCCCTTTTCTCATGGAGTTTGAATCTAGAAGGGTGAGTGAAATTGACCAAGATAAAAAATGTGAGAAATAGCCCTCAAATTGGGGTGCACAAGCCTTATGTTATAGTCATTTTAGCTTGGGAATTCTTAGTCAACTCCTACAGCTCAAATTCTCAGTTTTTTTTTATCCATAAAATTGATAGAGTGACAAAAGACATCATACTCTCAAAGGTAGTGACGAAGTTTTTAAAATTGTGCAATCCCTTAAAAATGTCACATATTCTATAAAAGTACTTTCATTAATGGAATTAGATATAGGCAAAAAATGAGATAAGAACAATAGCAAATTTAAGGAATTTTGTTGCCTGGATAATGGAAGTGACGTTAAGGTCGTACCATTCACTATTAGTCACTATTGATTTTAATCGGTATCAGATAGATGTGGGGGAGTCTGCACATCATGAATCTACCAAAGAATGTGAAAGGGTGCACTTTCCTTTTTATTTTTCCCTCATTCAAGTGTTGTCCCTGGAGAAACAGTGAGTTAAAAATGTAGAGAGAGAAGATTCTAGAAAGTAGAAAAGACTTTGAGGTGCTGATCAATAGCCTCCCAGACAGGGGGTGGCATGTCTTTGTGTGAATGCAAACTTTACTACTGAATTGTTCCTTATTAAATTATAAAGCCCCTTTCCCAACATTCTCTAGGACTCCGGCCAATAAAATTTAGTGTCTTTGTTCACCTTAGTTGAAACAGCCTTTTCCTTCTTTTGTTGTTGTTTGGGGGGCTGGGGGGTGGAGGTGCGAGGAGAGAAAAAGGAAATGCCAGCTTGGGAAATAACCACCCGTTATTAGATTAGGTAATGGGAAAATACGCAATGCTTCCAAACAACTAACTGGTGAACTCTTGGAACTCAAACTGTTTACAGAATATGAGATGCTTGTAATTGCAATTGCATTATTTCCCAGCAGAACTTGGGAGACACAGACCTTGGCGAGTGGTCTAAACAGGTTTGTGTAAACCGAAATCCTCCAAACTTAAAATAGTGCAAGTACGTTTTTAAAAATTATGGAAAAATTAATAGCAATGAGAGAATAATCATAGTAAAGATCAATTATTTATCGGGGGCCTAGAGTTCATTCATAATAAAATGTGAAACGAGGCTGGTGATAAAATGGAAAGTTTTCAGTTTACTAGCTCATTATTCTTACGTCATGCTGAATTACTTGTAAACGCATTTTCATCTCCACAAATCTTGACTGTATCCAGTTCTCTGTGAAAAGCAGTGGGAGGGAAAGGATTGTGGGTACTCAGTCAATGGTGGATTTTAGCTATGAGTCTTTGGGAAGGTGGTGTAAGCAATGGAAAAACAACTTTGCAGTGAGCCAGGATCTTAATTCTAGCCATTCTTTTTTTTTTTTTTTTTTTTTTTAATGTTTATTTATTTTGGAGAGCGGGAGCGAAGGGGGAGCAGAGAGAAAGGGAGAGAGAGAGACAATCCCAAACAAGCTCTATGCTGATGGTGCCCAGCCATGTGTAGGTCTCAAACTCAGGAACCATGAGATCATGACCTGAGCCAAAATCAAGAGTTGGATACTTAACTGACTGAACCACCCAGGCACCCCTAGCCATTCTTAATTATATTTTCTGATTCTCGGTTCTGTAAGAGATCAACCAGCATATATAACACACCCATCACAGGCTTGTCAGCCTAAAATGAATAATACGTGTTGAGTCCGTGATATGGAATATGCACTAAATAAACGTTAATTTCCCCCCATTCCCTAGTCAGTTCATAAAGCCTCTGACGGAAATAGCCAGAGTGAGTTAACTGAAACAGTAGATTTGGTGAGGCAGATATTTAAGATGAATTTAGGGATTTGTTTGTGTTAGTGGTATAATGGAAGTGAAACTATTGAATCTTGTACCTCCAGTAGCAGTGTTTTATGTATTCATGCTTCAACAAATCTCCAGTTTCCTGGGGGACAGATACTAATTAAAAGATCACATAAATGTGTCCCGGGAGCTAGGAACTTTAGAGGAAAGGACTGAGGTTTAAGCTAGTGCACAACAGTGAAGAATCTATCATGAACTGGAAGCCCGAGAAAGGATGGTTTAGGGATGGAGTCCCTGAGATTGTGGGGTCGCTATTTCTAGGGAGCCTGTGGAAGATTTTTAGCAACCCTGTGGGTTGGGATGGTGGTGATAGTAGGAGGAAGCTTAAGGAAGTAACAGCCACAGATGAGGGTTTGTTCAGAAACTGAAGAGATTTTCGTGGGTCGCATCTAAGGAATTTGGCTAGGTTGTTGCATAGTCGGGTTCAAAGAAAGCCGTTTCAGTCATAGCTGAGAGTAGGACTGAGAGCCAGACAGAAAATGGTTATACTTTCTCAGCAGTGAAAAAGAGAAAGAAGAGAGAGAAAGGGATAGAAGACAGGAGTGGGGCGGGGAAGGAGCGAAACAGAAGGAACAAAACTCAGGTCCAGCCTGCCCGCAGAAGAGGCGACTAGCATGGCCCATGAGTGGCCTAAAAATTGAAGGTGAAGGAAAGGCCCGCTGACTGAAAGGGAAAATTCAGAAGAGGCAGATTAATGCTTTAAACTGGTGGCAGCTAAGTAAGTAACATGAACCCCTGCACCTGTAATTTACCTAATCTGCAAGCAGTTTGTGCCCAGAGATGCCCCAACACTGTGGTAAAAATAGTTTTGCACTTAGACTCGACAGGACATTCGAGTCACTTCAGAGAACGCGGGGGAGGGGCGTGAACCACGCAGAAGAACAGGAAAGACTGTCAGATCCTGCGCAGTCCCCAGAGGGCGGCAGCGACAGGTTCTGCAGAGAAAGGGGAGGGGCCTGTGCTTGGGAGGACTGTGGGTTCGAGGCCTGCTGTGGGGCTGCAGTTTTAAAACAGCTAAGAAAGGGGTCTAAGACAAGCCAGGGAGGAACCAGAGTGGCTGCTATTCCGATCCGTTAAAAGATACAGTTTCTCCTCCTTGCTCTCACCCCGGATTCCCTTCCATTTGGGAGGAGAACACAACTTACACAAAACTTGTGCTCAGTTCGTGCACTCGCCGAAAATGGTGCCAAAGGAGGCTGCTGCTCATTTATTTTCTAGGCCGTGGCTTCCAGAAAAAGAGACAATGAATGCTCCTCTACCTGAGAAACACTCATTCTTTGGTGCTTACAAAAAGGAAGTTTTCTTCGTAATTTTATTCTCTCCATTATTTTTCATTTAGATTTATGAATTTGGCAGCAACATTCATGAACCGTTGGAATCTTTCCAGGTTAAACAATGCTTCCTGGTGGGTCACCAACTGGTGTAGGTTTGCTTAGGATGGGAACCCAGGGACCCTGGCTTTCAGTGCTAACACTGGGAAAATCCCGTGCAAATCAGAAGGAATCGGTCACCATACATCCCAGAAAATAGGATAGATGCCTACAAATATCTGTTCATAAATAAAACAACAGAGTGCAGGATATATAAAGTAGACTTTTTTTTCCCAATTATGATGATTACAAATATGAGGTTTGACTTCAGATCCAAATTCTAGGCCCAGCTCTGCCACTTGCTAATATTTGACCGTGGGCAAATTATATAACTTCTCTAAGTCTCAATAACTAGTCCATGAAGTGGAAATAATATCACCTTGTAAGGTTGTTTTAAAGATGAAAACAAGTCAACGAAACACTTAATATACAGTGTCTAGCACATAGTAAAAGTCTCTATAAATCAGTATTACATTACTTAACTTTTGATTGAAAAAAAGAAAAAAAAATCATCCACCTACACATCACCTTAATAAGTCACACTCTGCTTTGTTTTCTACATGCCCCAAAATTTCATAGAACGTAATATTACATAATGTAAGTGTACTGAATAATTTTAAAAATATGATACAATATTATATAGCTTGCCTTTTTTACTTAAAATATTCCATGAACTTTTACATGATACTACATACAGCTGCTGTTTAAAATGTCTAAGATACATGGAGTAACTTTTCAGTGTTGCTTACATCTTTTAAAACTGAAATGAATTGTGCTATTTAGATGATCCAAATCATAGTAGGCTCTGGTGTTACTAGCTTTGCTAAGCTAAACAGATGTCTCTAGTGTAGAATAGTTGGCCAAGGATTTTGTTACTGTCCTCCAACTGGCTGGTTATGACATATTGTCCAAAATAGTTGGTACTTTAATGTCTATGTCAGAGCCTCCTGTGACAAATAGTCACCACTGTACAAACACATTTATTCCATAAAGTTTTTCTACCGGTTTAGGAAAAAAAAAAGTTGTTTAACCAGCCATACACACACATTTCACACTTTTTGAGAAGCTCAGACATTTTTGCCTTCTGCCAATACATGTTAATTTTTAGAATAGTGATAAAAGCACACCAAAAATCATAATATGTTTAAATTGCATCTTATCTGGAGCTTTTTAAGTACAGAAATTACATGTTCAGTGTGTCACTGGTCACATAAAAATTATGTTAAGTTTTATCTTCCTTGATTTCATGACCTAGGCTAGATGTTATGACTGGAAAAGACTTTGCTATGTAATTTCACAGTAAAAGTTTACCCATTTTATTTAAACCATGTAAATTAATTTTTCATTTTTTATATCTAAGTATAAACTGCCATGAGATTTAAGCTATTCAACAATATAATGTTCAAGAATTGGTACTTTTAGAGTGTAGACTAAAAAGGAGTTTTATATTATATTTTGTAAAGTTGTAGCCATTATTCAACTCTGAGAAAAAAAAAGTGGCAGGCCCTGTGTTGAAGTGCTTTACGTGAATGATCTGATTACATCCTCACAGTGTTTTACCAAGCATGTTATACAATTATCTTATTTTAAAGAAGGAGAAACCAAAGCAAAGAGAAATTAATCTACCTGCTCATGACCACATGGTTATAAACTAATCCTGGTTCTTATACCAGTGATTTATATAATCAAAAAGAAGTTCTTATTCTGAGCCCCCTTACAGTGACCAATAAAAGCCCCCTTACAGTGGAAAAAAAAAATCTAGGGGCAAACTAACTTAGAGGACCTTTGAGTGTTTATTTGGCAACCTGCAGGGAACTTCCGTTTTTCTAGTAGAGTGGCCAAAAGAGGCAGTGTTGATAGCTCCTGCCTGAGATTTGGACCTGTGTTCTGTCCCATTGGGAAATAATGATGCAGTTGTATTTTCCATGTACAGGCAGCCTGTCGCAGAGGTCACATACCTGATGCTCCAAATCCAATGTCTATTTCATTATTTAAAAATATACAGTAAGAAGCAAAGGGAAAAAGATATAGCAGCTTGGCACCCTCAGGATAGGGTAAAAATAGGGTGGAAAGACCATACTAGCCAAGTCCTGAATTACACAGTGCTGTGTCCTGCCTTTCTCCTCCTTCAATCTGCTCACTTACAGTAGTTACAAAGACTATAATTGAGAGAGAGCAAGAGATTGCAGCAAATGAAGGTGACTGGAACCAATACATGGATGCTCCTTGGACCTCGTCAAAAGCTCTAGTTCACCTATAATCGACTGAGTGGCCATGACTTTAATCTGTGTGGGCCAAACTGGATTTCACCCGTGAATGCTCAGTGTAAGGCCTCCTGAATATTTGATGTCTTAGACATATTTGGTTATTGATGTTTGATTGATTTGGTTATTGACCGCCCCGCCATCCCTTCCTGTTCACAAGCATAGGCTACCCTTGCTTTATCTGTGTCTAATTTGTTTTCCAAGCCATTTGCTTTTATATTTAATTTCATCTATTCTTGTTTCTCCTCTTATACTCACTCTATGGTAGGATTGAATATTCTTAAGCAACAGCAAATGTACATTATATTTCAGAATAACTTTTTTATGTGCTTTCCACTAGAACTGCTATTGCTTCATACGTTTTCATTGTTTACCTAACTTCTTTTAATTCTTTTACACAAATCTGTCTTTATAAAGGTTTAATAATATCATCTCATTTCTATTTGCCTCTGTCCATTCCTTGTCCTTCGCTTCTTTTTAAAGTTGTTATTTTACCTATTTACAGTCCCACACCAAATCCTATATCCCACATATGGTTCTACCTTCTGGAAAGAATCTATCACTCACTACCATATGTCTTAAATTTCTAGATCTCATATTAAGTTACAAAAATTGATATGATTAACTATTTAGCAACAGATTCAAGTTTATTTTACCACTTCTGATTCCATATTTATTATATATTTAACATTTTTCAAGATGATTTTCCCTTTTTAAAGTATATCCTTTCAAATGTTTTTTAATTAACAGACTATTATTTTTATTTTCTCAGAACTTTTTATTTTTAAGTTATCTCTACACCCAACATGGGGCTTGAACTCACAACTCTAAGATCAAGAGTCACATGCTCTGATGACTGAGCCAGCCAGGCACCCCAATTAGCAGACTTTTAGATTTACAGAAATATTAAGCAAAAAATTCAGAGAGTTCCCATAAACTCACTTAGTTCCACCCTACAGTAAATGTTTTTTTTTTAATTTCCCTTTATTCTCATTCTCTTTTTCTACCTTTTCCTTAATAAGCCTTTATTCTGTACAAAATTTTATATTAAACTTAGAGATCTATATAATACTTGCCTTCACAGTGTTTGTTTTGGTATATTTGTTTTATTAATGTGAGTTACACTGAAATTTAAGAGATTATTTTACATAAGCGATTTATAAAGAAAGCCTTTATTAAGAAATCCTATTATATAATGTCTTCCTAAAATAGGGAAGGAATATACTTCATATTTTCAATCACTATTAATTACACTTTTGGTCAAATTTAATAACCAGGAAAATGTTTATTTTTATTATTATTCATTTATTGACAGAATAGAGAAAATTTAGTTTTCAGTGGGTTTGCTACTCAAAAAGGCTAAAACTTAAAATATTTTAATTCCAAATATTTTTAAACTCATTTAGAAATCAGAGAATTTGGGCTTGAAAGAGTCTTTTTCTCTCTCAAAAATAATGGGCACATTTTGGTCCAAGAATCATATCGCTGAGAGTAGAATTTCTTTCTAAATTTGTTTCCAAGAAAACAGACGATCATATGCTGTTGGAGATCAAAAAAATAAGATGCTTACATAGTGCGTAATAAAACATTCTTTTCTGCTCAGTGCAGGCTGTGACAAGCATGACTTCCATGATGGATATTTTGGTAAAGTTCGATGTTCTTTTCATACAAACAAGGGCTCTATTAACATGGTTTCCTCAACTCCACTTCTCACTTCCAAATCCTCTAGGAATTGACACCAACTGTCCATTTTGACACTTGTTCATTAATTTCCTTTCAATAGAACTATTCTCTTTGCTCAGCTGTTGGAGCAATTTAAGGTTTTACAAACTCTTCTGATAAGGCTTTTTTGTGGAACATTCTTTCTGTGTCCAGAAGACAGTCTAACACCAGAGCCCAAAATTATGTCACTGAGTCATTAGCGCATGCTGCTATGTGTTCCATTACCCCACTCTTGCAGAGGGAAACTTTAGCTTGACCTCTTATATAATGGAAAGAGAAAAATCAATTCGTACTCTCTACCAAGACTTAATGTCTGACGCTCAGTAACTGGTGGTGGTAAATCCAGGCTAAGGCTTCCTTCCACACACCTGACCACAGTGCATCCAGTAGATCCCTAGTTACAAACTGCTTACAGAAAATCTTTTTGGTCCCTCCGATTGAGGTGTGTGTGCACACGGTATGGGAGGGAGGTCATTTTCACAGCCATGACTGGAAGCACTAACAGATCCTAAGGAACAGAGGATGATTGTTGTACCTCTTTGTGAAATATGGTCAATGTTTTTAATTTTTATTCATGATTGGGAAACTCCAGCTCTTTGGGGATTAAAGGGTATAAAAATGAATAATATGAGGCATGGCTGTAGAGGAGTATAACATTTGTTTTGTCGTAAAATGAAGTTGGACCGTGCACAGGGGTGTTACTTTTCCGGCACAACAAGCTCTTTCCTTTTGTGTCAGTTTTTGTTTTAGGTTAGTGAGAAACAGCACATCAGGAAGAAAGGATGCAAAAACCCAGGGTTGCTTTGCACTTTACCGATCTGTTGTGCTGTTCTCAGAAATGTTTGCCTTTGAAGTTGCCAAAAGACGGCAATTTTTTGAGATTGCTCTGCTGAAAAATAAGTGTAATAAGTGATATTGGATTGGTTTTATATTGTTTTACCATTTTATTCAGATCAGTGTGGTTTAGTCTTTTAGATTTTTGTATTATGTTATATAAATGTAATAGCACAAAGAACATGTGCTACTTTTTTTAAAAGAACTAAGTAATTTCAAGATATTAATTCTTTCATGTTCTATATATGATTCTAAGATAGCTAGACTTCTTATGTTTCCAAATTTATTTTTGCTTCTTTGAGGGTTTGGTATTTTATATAGCTTTCTAAAACTCCCATAGCAGATTTTTTTCTTTAATCTTATCCATTTCAATTCACCAAAAAGCTTATTTTTTTTCTGACTTTGAAGAAAATCCCAGTCTTCTCAATGGAATAAGTTATCTTTTGAAGATTAAAGTGATGATTAAAATCAGCTTTTGGACATATGATAATACTATAATACTATTTTTGGCAGTGGTGTGTTACTTAAGAGTTTTATAAATACATTATCTTAGCAATAACCTCAGCCACAGGAAAAAAAAAATGAAGCACGATCTTAGAAGATCTTATAAGATTAGTGTGAGATTTCCTTAGGGGGCAGTAATTTAGCGCTACCTTTAGAAGTGGGCACCAAGACTTTTCTGGGGCTCTGGGGCTTTTCATAGTCTATCTAAAGAAAAGGCAAATAATGGAGACAGAGGAGGGGAGAGGGGGAGAGGCGGGAAAGAAAAGAGAGAGAAGGGAGAGGGAAAGGAAAGGCTACAAGGGGAAGAATAGGGTTGTGAAATCATTCTGGGTTCAGAACTGAGAACTAGACTTCTATCAAAATCAGCTTTTTAAAAAATCATGATGTTTTGAAAATCAAGACATGTTTGGAATTATTTTAAATGCTTAGCACTACTGGATTAACACAAAAGGCTTTAGGGTAGAGTGCGTTTTTTAATGGTATGCCTCCTTGGGAATAAAATTTGGTGAAAAAGCACACAGGAAGTTTGGAAGCACTTATCTTTTCTCATATGTTCCTGCCTCAGAGTTGATGATTGCAAGGAAATAATCACAAGAAAACTATTTGTAGAATGTGGACCAGCAAACTGTACCCATTTTTCACAACTGTTTCTTTCCACATGTCTCATGTTGATTATAATATCCATCTCTATAATTATTCATAACCAAGCACTTATCGCATTGCCCTGTAGTGCTTATTTGTTCATATCACCCACTCTGTAGGACAGGACTGAGTAACCATCAGTGCTTGGAAAAGTACCTGGGGAGGAACAGGTACTATGTAATCTTTGCTGAGTGAATTAACAAGAATGATAATTGTCAAAACCCTCATCATCTTTTTTTGAAATGAACTGGCACTTTCTTTATTAGATACTGATTTCTGTTTTTGTTTCAACTTGGGATTTGTTTACTCGTGCTTTGTCCAAAATGCATGTATCTTCATCAGTGCAAGATATAATGAACATTTGCTGTCCTTGGAAAGGGTTATCTGACCTTTGTTTTGGTAGAAGTTCCGAGAAACTTTATGGGATCAGAAACTCCCTTACTCAAAACAACATTTTATAGCAAAACTCCTCTTTTTGTAGGTGAAATTGCTAAGCCACCGATACTAAGTGTAAGTAATGAATTGCTAAATTTGGCTGTCACAACTAAATTGAGTAGACAATTTGAGTTCAGGCACGCATGCCATGTTTATAAGAGAGTATGACTGTTTACTGGCTGTTGATTTTAAAATTGGTGGGTCGCTTGTTCCTGGTCACCCAGCTCCCAAATGCCTGGCCACCCCTGTTGTTCCTGGCCTCTATGTCAACAAGAGTCACTATTTCACCCAACTGGCCCCACTAGAGTGAGAGCCTTAGGGTTTGTGTTTACCTTACACCCAGTCACTCCCCAGGACACTCTCAAGAAGCTGGTCTGTGTTGCCATCTATTCGTCTGGTTCAGAGTTTCCTGGGTGCCTGAAGGTGGTTATAGCAGTATGGAACTCGGCATGGAGAACTGTAATCTTAAACTGCCCTCTTTGAATCCTTTCGTTTTTTTCTTCATAAAGCCTTGGCTTTACAGTGATAAAATTATGTTTTAATTTATCATAAAAGAACTTAATTTTATAAAACATTTTTAGTCCAGTAAATCCTCATTAAAAAAAAAAGGTATCTTTCATGTTACATACTGGGTAGCCTGTTTATAAAAAGGCCTTTGAAATAAAGACAGTAGACTATGTAAGGCACTTATTGAAATAACCAGGCCTCAAGGTTTATTTTAAGAAATCGTCTTGGTATTAATTGCATCAGAATCCCTAGGGGAGCTTGTTAAAATTTGGATTCCCATGAACCACTGCGGCCCAACTGAAGTAGAATATTTCTGTAAATGCTAATAGAGTTGCTGATGGAATTAAATGTGTCTAGTCCAGTGGTTTTTAATCTTTGCTGCGCATTAGATCATCTAGGAAGATTGAAAAACACCAGGTGATTTTAACGCACAGTCAAGGTTGAGAACCCCTGAACTAACACAATGCCCGATACGTATTAGATGCTCAGTAATTGACAGATACACTTGTTAGATAAATAAAAGCTAGTGACTAATGAAAAACCCATCTCTAACTTTGATTTACTAAATGAAAGGAAAGTCAATGAAATCTCCCATATATATATATATATTTACTTCAAATAAGACTAGATCTTGGCTGTTAGTGAACACATATATCCCCATAATACATACAGTTAAATGTTTTTACATTAGGTAAGAATAAATATCATTTAAATTATTAATAGATTAGTAACTTTATTTTTCTTTAATTTTTTTTAATGTTTATTTATTTTTGAGACAGAGAGAGACAGAGCATGAACAGGGGAGGGGCAGAGAGAGAGGGAGACACAGAATCTGAAACAGGCTCCAGGCTCTGGGCTGTCAGCACAGAGCCTGACGCGGGGCTCGAACTCACGGACCGCAAGATCATGACCTGAGCCGAAGTCAGACGCTTAACCGACCAAGCCACCCA
Source organism: Panthera tigris (assembly GCF_018350195.1). NCBI lineage: Eukaryota > Metazoa > Chordata > Mammalia > Carnivora > Felidae > Panthera > Panthera tigris. The sequence continues at coordinate 102,824,429 of NC_056666.1, read as the reverse complement.
GGCGCCCCAATAGATTAGTAACTTTAAATAATGCAACCCCTTTACTTCAGTAAAGTTCTACTTTTAAACAATGAATTCTAGAATACAATGTCAGGAAGTAATAGAACCATAATTCAGTTACTGAAAAATCTAAATTTTCACATGGTAATAAAGAAATGATGATAAACATCTACATATATTGCTTACCTACTGTAAGATTTTTAAAATTATCATTTAAAATTAACATTTCTTTGGAGATATTAAGTGTTTTTTTACAATATCTCTAAGAGTTCAAGTCTTCATATTGTACATTTAAAATGAAAACAAACATAGTAAAAAATGTTAGGATGAATCACCAGTCTCTATGTATTGTTTCTTGTATATAGAATTCTTTATTGGAATTAAATTTGAATAAACCTCTCTTAAATTGTGATTTTTTTTCCTTTAAAAGTTCACACAATGGCACTTTTTGTGGTATGTAATCACCTAACCTTGTTATACTATTAAAACTATGAGAGGGGCACCTGGTGGCTCAGTTGGTTAAGCGTCTAAGAGTCTGACTTCGGCTCAGATCATGATCTCACGGTTTGTGAGTTGGAGCCCTGCATTGGGCTCTCTGCTGTCAGCACAGAGCCTGCTTCGGATCCTCTGTCTCTCACTCTCTGCCTCTCCCCTGCTTGCTCTCTCCTTCTCTCAAAAAAAAAAAAAAAAATATTTATTTAAAAAAAATAAGACAATAAGTTCCTGTTTAATAGAGTTAGGTTGTATTCAGTATGCAAAAAAAAAAAAGGGTATTTCATGTAACAAATATATTTTAAAAAATAGGGGCACATGTGTCTCTCAGTCGGTTAAGCATCACTTTGGCTCAGGTCAGGGTCTCGCAGTCCATGAGTTTGAGGCCCGCGTCCGGCTCTGTGCTGATAGCTCAGAGCCTGGAGTCTGCTTTAGATTCTGTCTCCTCTCTTTCTGCCTCTCCCCTGCTCGCGCTGTCTCTCAAAAATGAATAGGTGTTAAAAATTTTAAAAAAGATGAAGTTAAGCAGTTTTTACAAATTTGAAAAAATGTAATACTATGTGAAGATTTTTAAGTTTACAGGCTTCCTATACCAAAAAATTTAGTCATTTTAGATTTCCGTGTTTTACAGTTTTCTTCAGAAATGCCATATAAGTTTAACCTCATGGTGTTTTATAATATTTTGAATATTATCAGTGAACTAATTTTTCTCATTATATCTTCTCACTTATCAACTGATTATTTATGGTTTTGTCATATCTATTTTGTGATCACCTGCATTAGAGAATTTGTTATTAGCTATCAAGTTTTTCAGTCTACTTATTTGTATCTTATAGGTATTTTTGGTACAATATTTGGTACAATATTTTTGTATCAATTAATGGCAATTTTGACTCCTACTGTTGTTTTTGTTATTATTGTTTTAGTTATAATATTTTGAGAGTAGCAGTATACATTTTAGGTTACTCATTTTGATAAATTTTTTTTTGCCTCTAAAATCTAATACCCTACTTAAGGCATTCATTCATTCATTATTTATTTAGAGCTCATGCTCTGTGAAGGAGAGATATAGAGATCGAGATCAAGATCAAGATTGAGATAGAGATATATATGGGTGTATAAATGTGTTTACCTAGATCTATCGATCTATCATCTATCATCTATCTATATATCAGTAAATGAGGGGTCACTGAAACCTGTCTGGGTCTCTCTACGTTGTGTCTGTGTCTGAGGAAATGAGTTGCCTCTAAATCCAGCTGGCATGTAGGACCCTGCTCCCTGCTGACCCACTTTTCTGCCTCTGCCTTTTCTTGGATCTGCATAGTGCCAATTCCTGGACGCCCATTAGCCTTGTTGCACCTGCCTGTTATGACATGCTACCTCTTGCTAGTCAGCCCCCATGTGTCCTGCTAGCCTGGTTTGCCACCTGTTGCTCACTACTGTCCTCTCTGGACCTGGTGTCTGCCTCCATGCAAATGCACGCTGGCAGCTGGATCCAGACCTGTCTCTGCATCTCCAGTACCAGCCTCACTGCGTGGAATATCTCTTCCAAGTTTCTTCTGAAACTGCCTCACCCCGCCTTTTTAGTCTAGTTAATTTTTATAAGGTCCTTAAAACATGTGTTAAACCTATCCCTGACTCCTTAAAGAGTCAATATAATGTAATTTAAAGAGAAAAAAATTATGTTTTCTTAAAGAGGACTTTAGTTCCAGTAAGTATTACTTATTGTTTTATCCAGTGGCTATTGAAATATGTTGTATTTCAGATGGTCCTGAATTTTATGCTTTGAAGGCCTAGGTGCTTTTAATAGAAAGGTGTGTGTGTGTGTGTGTGTGTGCACGTGTGAGCAAGGCAGACAGCAAGGCAGAGAGAGCAAGGGAGACACAGAATTCAAAGCAGGCTCCAGGCTCCAAGTTGTCAGCACAGAGCCTTACGTGGGACTCAAACTCCCGAGCCCTGACATCATGACCTGGGCCAAAGTCAGACACTTAACTGACTGAGCCACCCAGGTGCCCCAGAAATGATATTTTAGCATGTGTGCGTTGGTAGGAAAATACACATAGGCAACATTATTTTACTTCTGCTAAGGCAAATTTTCAACTGAATGTATTTGTTTGAGTTTCTCTCACATATAAGATGTTATAGCAAATGCTGCATGCATAATATCATGAGAACTTAGTCTTTGTTCGTAAGCACCTGACAATCTAGTGAGTGGGGAATGCCAGTGGATAAATCAATTGAGGAAAATGTAGGAGTTGAAGCACAGTACTGAGAATGTCGTTAGGCTTAGATCTGGAAAAAAAAGAGTAATATTATGGGAAAGGGTTTTTTAATAAATTTCATTCAATAGGCAATGAAGGGTACTGAACAGATTAGTGAAATGATCAGAGCTGAGAGATAAGGCTATAAATCTGTGAACAAGTTGTAGAGAACTGGAAAAACAAACACTCCAATTTGGTTTGGACCAAATCTATATTGGAGAAGGTAGCAAATAACAAAGAATATTGAACTAGATCCCTGAATTCAAAGGCCAGCACTACCACTGGCTTTGTGGCATGAATAATTTGCATAAAGGGGCCTAATTTAGACAACATCAGGAAACTTCTGTTCTTGAAGATGGTAGTAATTAGTGTCCATGTGTGCTACTTACCTACTTACCTAGAGGTAGGTGATATCAAAGATAAGATAGATAGATGATAGATGATAGGTAGATAGATAGATAGATAGATAGATATAGCAGTCTCTAGGTAATAAATTGGGGTATGGTGGTTAATACTGCAGCCCCTGAAATCAGACTTTTGGTTTCAAGTCTAGACTCTTACATTTACTTAATGTGTAACCTTGGGCAGATTATTTAACCATTTTTGCTTTTGTTTTCTCATTTGTAACACAGTTAGTAACACCTACTTCGAAGAATAGTCAGGAGATTAATTCATTAGTGTTTGTAAAGTCCTTAGAAGAGTGCCCAGCACATAATGTCTATTCAATAAAGATAGCTGTCATTAGTTACAATAAATAAAATTATAATTGTATATATTATGCACATTTTCATATAATTTTAAGTGTATTCTTTAAAACATAAATATATAAAACTTCTGATAGAATAGTCCAGGGAGTAGGCATTAATCCTGTCAGCATGCATCAACTTTATGAATGCAGTGCCCTCAGACTTATAAAACTCTGTGTTCTAGCATGAAAGTCCAGCAAGTGAATTTGTCATGTCTTCCATGGATATTCATCTGGTTATAAATACTAAGTGAGTAAGAACTTAGTGAGTTCTGTGGAAAGCACTTGGAGCATGTCAAGTTTTATTTTTAATGGCTAAAACACCAGTTGTTAGTGCTTGGGGAATGGGGTAAGTAAATAATAAAATTAAATAAATATTCCCATATTGTGCTCATTCAAGCAAGAGAGCAGGACACTTTGATAGATTTGTGAAAATAATACATAAATATTTTATATCATGCAAATAAATTATTAAAGTTTAAAACTTACTCATTTAAAAAATTGTGAATTGTTTCAAACACAAAGAGAACCTTGAAAAATAATGTAAACTTTTTTTACTCATTACTTAACAAATCTGTATTGCCAAATCTCCCATATATTCAAATTTTAAATTCAAATTTTAAACCAAGATTTACAAATGCATTTGAAACCTTTGGAGAGCCTCCTGATTCCATGGCAATCCATCTCTGTACCTGTGTTCCTCCCATGTCAGAGGAAACCATGATTCTCATGTGAAATAATTCATAAAAATATGTAATATTTGCTGTATTTTTAAAAACCTTTTTGAATGTTTATTTTATTTATTTTGAGAGAGCACTATCAGCACTGAGCCTAATGTGGGGTTTGAACTCACAAACCTTGATATCGTGACCTGAGCCGAAATCAAGAGTCAGACGCTTAACTGACTGAGCCACCCAGGTGCCCCCTATTTGTTGTATTTTTAAGAATTATGTAAATGGAATATTGTAACTATTTTGAGACTCTCTTTTCATTATCCTTATATTTTTTAAATCAACTTTATTGGACTATAACTTACATGAAATAAAATGCACTCATATGTACACAATTTTTAAAGCATTTTGACAAATGAATATGCCTGTGTAAATATGACTTCAAAATATAGAACATTTTCACCACTACCCAAAAGTTCCCTTTTGCCCACTGCAGTCAGTTCATCACATATAACCCACCCCAGGTAATCACTGATTTTATTCCCATCACTATAGATTACACTTGTTTCAGAGCTTTACAGAAAGGGATTCTTATAGTATGTGTTCCCTTGTATCTGTCTTCTTTCACTCAGTATAAAGTTTTTGAGGATTCTTGCTGTTCTTATGTGTATCAATAGTTCATTTCTATTCCATCACCAAACTTTATTTCATTGTTCAAATATGCCACAACTTATTTATTTATTTCCTGTTGATGGATTGGTATTTGGACTCTTTCCATTTTTTGGCTACGATGGAAAAAGCTGCTAAGATCATTATTAATACAAATCTTTTCCAAAAAAATGTATTTTAATTTCTCTTAGATAAATGACTAAGAGTGGAAATGCTGGGCAAAATGGTAATACAGTCTTATGTTTAATTTTATGAGAAACTACCAAACTCCAGTTTTCAAAAGTGACTGTACCAAATACTTCCAGTTCCAACTGTTCCAAATCTTTTAATCATTGTATTGGTATGATTATCTCATTCTGATTTAAATTTGCATCCTTGATGACTAATGATGTTGAATGCCTTTTCATGTGTTGGCCATTTGCGCATGTGAATGTGTGTGTGTGTGGGGGGGTGTATGTGTATTATTCTGTAAATATACATGTATTCTGGATACAAATATTTTATGACATATATTATGAATATTTCCTCCCATTCTCCCAGCCTGTGGCTTGACCTTTCATTTGCTTAATAGTGTCTTTGAAAGAGCAGAAGATTGTAATTTTGATGAGGAACAATTTATCATTTGTTCTTTTATTATTTCTTTTTTTTTTGTACTCTAAGAAATCTTTGCCTATCCCAACATAATGAGGACTTTCTTTTAGTTTCTTTTCTATAATCTTTATAATTTTAATTGTTATATTTAGATCTGCATTCCAGTTCAATTTAATTTTTGTATTTGTTATATGAGTTAGAAATAAAAATTCATGTTTTTCCAAATGGACATCTAATTGTACCAATACTATTTATGGTAAAGACACTCTTCCCCATTGAATTGCGTTGTCACCTTTGTTGAAAAACAATGGGTCACCTATGTGTGGGTTTCATTTTTGACTTTCCATTTTTTTCTTTTAATGAGAAATACTATACACCTATTGTGTAAATCATTAAACTGTGTTCTATTTAAAATTTTTTTTGGCTATTCTAGGTCTTTGCATCATTTCTATATAACTGCAAAACTAGTTTGTCAATTTCTAGAAAAGAAAAGCCTTATGGGATTAAGATACATATTCCATTGAATCTATAGAACAATTTGAGCAGAATTGACATCTTAACAGTATTGAGTTTTTGAGTTCATGGACATGCATTAAAATTTTTTTTGAGTCTTCTTTATCTCTTCTCATCAATATCATTTCTAGCATAGAGATCCTGCACATACTTTGTTAAATTTGTTCTTAGGCATGTTCATGGATGCTATCATTAATGGTATTTTTAATTAAAGTTTCCAGTTGTCAATTGAACATACGAAAAAATAAAATTGATCTTTGTATCTTGATCTTATATCCTGTAACCTTTTGTTTTTAATGCTTGCTTGTTTGTTTGTTTTTGAGAGAGAGAGAGAGAGAGAGAGAGCGAGCATGAGTGAGGGAGGGCGGTGAGAGAGGGAGACACAGAATTTGAAGCAGGCTCCAGGCTCTGAGCCGTCAGCATAAAGCCCGACACGGGGTTCAAACCCACAAACCATGAGATAATGACCTGAGCCGAAGTTGGACACTTAGCCAAGTAAGCCACCCAGGAGCCCCTATTCTGTAACCTTTTTAGTTACTTATACTTAGCAGCTTTTTGTTTTTATAGATTTGTCAACAATTTCCTCACACATGATTACACCTTTTACTCACAAAGACAATTTTGTGTCTTCATTTACAAACCATATTTCTTTTATTTCTTTTTCTTGCCTGATTGAAATGGCTAGGAACACCAGTACAATGTTGAATGGAAGTTGTGAGAGTGGGTATTTTTGCCTTTTTCTTGATCTAGGTTGAAGGCCTTCAATATTTCATCATTATGTATGATATTAGCTCTAGCTTTTTTGTAATTGCCCTTAATCAGGTCGAGGAGGTACTTTCAGAACTTTGAATATGTCATTGCATTATGTATTGGCTTACATTATTTCTGATAGAAGCCACCATATTTTCTTACCTTTGAATCTCTGAATGGGTCTCTATTTTCTTTGTTGCCTTTAAAATTTCTATCTTTACCATCAACTTTCAGTAAATTGATTATGATATGCAGCTCTCACCTTGCTAAACATGGTCTTGGGCACAGCAGTTAAACTTTCATCATATTTATCTGTAATATGGGACTCTGCAGATCTTAAAGAATTTTGTAAGGATTAGTTGGGATGACGTATACATAAAAGTGTTCTAAAAACTTTATAATTTACTAAAATGGCTTTCCAATTCAAGAATGCTTTTAGTGAAAATTAAAATAATTTAAATTTGTGATTTTAGAAACATAGTATTGTTAACAGAATAATGCTTTTTGTTACCTTGTATTAAGTTACAGTTTTATTTTCAAATGAATGGTATTGCAGACACTGATTCAGAATATCGAGGTGAAATGTCCAAAAGCAAACTATTCTTGACTTGTTTTCCAAATCACATTTTATGGTATTTGTGTACATGTCTATCTATTCATTTTAGTCCAGAATTTCCTTGAGAATGCTCAAATCATTCATGAAAAAAGCATCATTGTCTTATTTAGCATAAGTCTATATAACTGCCATAATTTTCTCTTCGATGTGTGCATGTGAAACATACACATGTATATGACACACAAATATGGCACTATTGTCAAAAAATACAATGCAATCTTTAAATGAAATGCATCATCTTGCTGATAAGCATTAAACAAACCGATCAGTCTGGCTAAAAGATTAACTTTGTAGATTTCATTATACTTTTAGAAACACTTTCATGTATGCGATCCTATCTATTCCTCAGAACATCTTCATGAGCTGGTGGGTGTATGAGTCCTGATTCCACATGAAAACTCCATGCACAGTAATGAAGTCTTTAACATGAAATATTATTTGTCCTAAAAAGGCAATCTAGTGCTCGCTTCGGCAGCACATATACTAAAAAGGCAATCTATTTTTCCAAGATTATGCTTTATATACTTTTTTCATATTTTCAGTTTTTCATATCATTTGAGAATTTCAGATCACTTTGTGTTCCAGGATTTATCAAACATTTCATTTGAGTTTTCTGAAAGTTGGCCCATGAAAATGGACTTACCACAATAATGTGATGGACTTACAGGATGCATACTTTGTTGAACTTAAATTCCATTTTTAAAATCTAGTGTTTGGTACCAGATGTGGAGAGTGAATCACCATCTCTTTTTATGAAGAGGGCAAGGTTTAATTAGCCTTTTTCAAAAGACTTATTATACATTTCACCTATAAACTGAGAGAAGAAAATTATGCGTTTTAAAGCAGGATGAAAGTTGAGGTGATACCCACAGCTGCTCTCGTCTCTGGCAAACCATTCTGAGAGGCTCCAGTTTCATTTGGTTCAGATGAAACACATGTTGCTCATTTATTGTACATGTGCTTCAACGTATTTTGACAAATCTGATCTAAAAATGTTACAGATGTTCCTCATTATTCTAATTTGCACTTAGTAACTACCTATAGAACTTGGCTATATACTGGCCGTTTCACAATCTAGGTAGGAGAAAATTTAGCTGTCACTGATATGTGTTTTAATTCAATTTTAGTTACAATTTTGTGATACAGTTAGATATACACATTTAACAGGTGTTCTGTTATACAGTTGTGAACTGTGTACAATTCACAACTGTATACAACTGTGAGTGAAGAGAAAGCTTTGTTTTAACAGGTTTCAAATAATTTCAGGTGGACATGAAATTATTCTGATCTTGTCTTTTAGAAATTTGCTATTCAAAAGGGGCGCTTGGGTGGCTCAGTCAGCTAAGCATCTGACTTCAGCTCAGGTCATGATCTCACAGTTTGTGGGTTCAAGACCAGCATCCGGCTCTGTGCTGATAGCTCAGAGCCTGGAACCTGTTTTGCGTTCTGTGTCTCCCTCTCTCTCTGCCCCTCTCCCATTCGTGCTCTGTCTCTCTCAAAAATAAATTTAAAAAACATTAAAAAAAAGAAATCTGCTGTTCAGTGTATGGTCTGAGATCAGGCAGCAATATTATAACTTGAATACTTACTAGAAGTGAAGAATCTCAGGTCCTACCCCAGAACTACTGAAATAGAATCTGCATTTTAACACAATCCCCAGGTGATTTATATATACATTAGAGTTTCATAAGCACTGTTTTAGAAGAGACCTAATGTTATAACTCTGTTATAACACACACACATATACATAGTGTGTATGTATGTACACACATACACATATGTTTTGTACACACACATATACATAGACCCACGGGTGAAACCTGAAACTGTTCACTGTACACATCTGTTGTATACAGATATTGTAAAAAGTGGGCTGGCCTGTAGATCAAACTTGTTTATTTTCTTATCATTCAATACATTAAAAAATAATCTCACCAGTACTTTCCACAGGCTGTCTTCCATGTATACAAAAACCCATATCATAAGTACTGGCTCACCACACATTTTCCTTTTTTTTTTTTTTTTACATTAATTTATTTTGAGAGAAGGAGAGAGAGAGAGGGAGGGAACATACACAAGCAGGGGAAGGGCAGAGAGAGAGGGAGAGAGAGAATCCCAAGCAGGCTCTATGGCACTGTGAGTGCAGAGCCCTACATGAACCATGAGCTCATGACCTGGGCCAAACTCAAGAGTCCCATGCTTAACCAACTGAACCACCTAGGTTACCCCTCACCACATATTTTCAATGACTGACACATGAAGGAAACAGAAGAACTTGTACTTCAACTTAAATCTTTTAGAATTCTCATCATTTCTTACTGTTTTCTGTAACTTTCTGTAGGATAAACTTGGTTGGAACAGTAGTGAATTGTATTATTTACACTTCTTTGCCATGAAAAAAACAAGAAGCAGGACTGCTTGTAAGATTAAAGAATTTAATTTCTTGGGTAATGAATTTGATTTTAAAATTTCTTGCTATCTATAGATACTGTGGGAAGTGATTATACATTAATTATATATACTATATCACTATATTGTAGTTATATATAATTCATTATATTATTTAAGGTAATTATCAATTACATCTTAATATGTAATAAAAATAAAATTTTTACACATAAGGACCTCTGAAATCATGTTGCAAACTAACTCAATTCTTTAAAATTCAATTTTATTGGCTATCATATTTCCTATATGTACATGCCAGCAGAAATAAGCATAATTTCCTATATGTATATGCCGGCAGAAATAAGGTATAATTCTTATCACAGAAGAAATAGAATAATTGATACTATTTTGTTTTATGATCCTTAATTGAAATCTATGACAAAATAATTTCATTATAGTTCAAAACTTTCTTAGCACATTGTCACTAACAGAAGAGAGGCTGTAATATGTTTTTAAAAATCTCTCATTTGCTACAACCTGGTTAATTTCTTTGTTTCCAGTTCCACCAAATACACTCCTCAATAATTTACTTTGGGAAATGAAATAAAGGCCATTTTATATAATCTATTCAGAAGTTTCTGTTGGCACCACAGCAGCACGTCGTTAGGTTACAAGCTTGCCATATATACATCATACATTTCTGCTGAAGAAACCTTTCTAAACTGTTAATATTAGGTTGAATAGATATCTAATGGACAAATATTCTGATATCTTTAACTATGTATTTAACTATACAACATAGTGGTACAGCTTGTCCTGAAAAATGTACGAACGTAGACAGTACAAATGTACTCTACAACTTGACATGAGCAATAGCACTGTTTAATTTTTCTTTTTGTTTTTTCAAACTAAAGATCACAATGCAACTTAAATAGCCCTCAGTGTCCCCGAAGAGCTACTGTGTGTTGCATAAAGGCTAAGTAATCCCTGCAGTGTCAGAGGGTTACCGTTCAGCTGTTCGAGATCATGAGATGATATCTCAGCACTCATAAAACAGAGATTCAAAACACAGGGGTGTACATGGAAGTACAGATCATTATGACAGTCCTGGAAGTCATCCACAAGAAACGTCAACACCCTGGAGGCCAAAATAACACTACTGAATCAACATTTACAACTTTTGTTCAAATTCGATCCAATATGCAGGGAAATTTTACATAGAAAGATCATAATGATAATTTTCCATTTGGCTTATTCCAAAAATGTGGAAGACTTCAAAAATCTCTGGGATATTTTTTCTTAAACATTTTACATGCATATTTATTCTGTACAAAACAAATAATTATCCTCAATTAGCTATTTCCTACAACTATTCATAAAATGTCAATCCATTTAGTAAGGCACAGTAACAGAAACATTGAGATTTCTTTAAGGTTGTACATTTCAATTCAGAAGAGCAAGGGGGAAATTTTGGCCCCTGGGATTTGAAAATATCTTCAGTTGTAATGTTTGGTCTGGATATTTACATGGTGGTTTCTTCCCATTCAAGCTCAACATCACCTATAACATAAAGTAACATGTCACAAGAGATATTTTAACTGAAGCTACCAGTTAAAAATATTTAAGTGCTTCATGGCAAAAATACGAAGAGAGGCTATTATCTTAACTTGGATTAGAGAGAAATAAAAAAAATTGTTATGTGCATTAGCCAAGCTATTAAAACATTTTCAACATGTGTTTATTATGTAATTAATCTCCTGGTAAACTAGTAAATTGTACAATTTGCCTGGTTACCTTCCATGGCATCCAAAGAGTCCATCTTCTGAAGTGCTGAATAGTTAACAAAACAGATGGGCTGGTTACTTCCTTTACTTGATAAGAGATCCAGAATGCACTGGTATAAAAAGATATACTGTGCCTAGACACCAAAGAAAGAGTGGTTAAATACATGGATACGGAGGAGATTTTTCTTAGATCATAAATAGATCTAATTTGATCTTACCATGAACTTACCAGAACTTACCATGTATATAAATGATTTTCTATCATTTCAAACATAAGGTTTTCTAAGTTCCTGTGGCTTCTTGTTTCTTTTTTTTTTTAATACTTATCATTAAACCCCATGCTAATATGTTTCTGCTTGCTGTGATTATTTTAAAAAGTAGCAAATTAGATTATTTGTGAATTAGATCAAATTAGATCTATTTATGAATTTCCTTTTTCCTCTTAGGTCTAAATTAGTAATTTTTTCCTATAAATAGTTTTCTTTTTAGAATGATTAGCATGGTTGTTGGCATGCAGATGCTAAATTTGCTTTCACTATCTGTGAGTGAGCATATCTATACACCATCAGCACATTTAAAATACATTTAACAATTCTGTTAATCACCTGACACTTGGCCTACTTAATGTCAAGTTTCTGGTCTTTATTTGTAACTATAAGGTAGTTGATCACTGAAATATCCTAACACCCACACTCTGGACAAGGACTCCTAACATTTCCTCTGAATGTTTAGGCTAAATTCAGTACTATCTAGCTTCTTGAAGTTTTTTTTCAATATAATTCAGTAACCTGTTAGCATTTCTGAGTTTGGACTTTCACAAAGATACTTAAGGTCAAGTCAGAGAAAATCATCCTCACTTTTACATAGGAAACAACTGCTGTTAAAGGAATATAACAAAATATATATACATATATATACACACACACACAGACAGACACACACACACACACACACATAACTAATTTAATAGAATGTCCTCTATCTATCTATCTATCTTCAGAGGTTATATTCATATCTATTGCTACTGTATATCAAAATCTTTTTGGAATTCCTCCACTGAAACTGTCTTCAGAAACTGTTGGTCATTATTATGAATATCTATTTCTTCATGAATTACAAAATGTTTCCAAACATCTCATCTCATCTCATCTCATCTCATCTCATCTCATCTCATCTCATCTCATCTCATCTCATCTCATCTCATCTCATCAGAATGTCAGTTCTGTGAGGGCAGGACTCTGTCACACTCATTGCTATATTCCCATTGTCTGTAATTGTGCCTGGCATGTAGCAGTTACGTAACAAATGTTTGTTGACTTAGTACCATTTAATTCTCATTCCTAGCCAACCTTTACCATTCAAGGAACAATTTCATGTGGACAACGTTCAGAAGTCATTAGGGATTAGGTTTTATAAGTGAGTGCACGATCAAGTTGCATAATTCAGTTTTGGTAAGAAATAAAGTGTTGTTAGAAAGTAATAAAAATTCTGTTGAAATTACTAGTAAATTACTTCTCAAGGTAATTCTAAAAAAGTGTTTTCAAATATACATCCCACGATGAATAACATTATTGGCAGAAATATACGGACACAATATATCTTCTCCAAAAATTACAATCTTGGAATTTATGAGTTTTGGTATTTTTTATAAAATCTCATTTGAATTTGAAGTCACATTTGATATGTGAAGCTTCTGACTGTCCCGATCTCATTTTCTCCACTGGAAAGAATGATGTGTGTAAATTCTGCCAGCAGGGCAGGCTGAGCTCCACGGCCAGTACTATATTTTCCAAGATCCCTCTGTCATGGTGTGTTATTGCCAAAGAGGCAGTGATGAGTTCAATTCCAGCTTCTACCTTAGATAATCATGGTATCTTAAGAATTAAACTTTTCTGATGTTTGGCTTCCTCATGTGGAAGATCATAACACCTATGTTGTGATATTTAAAGGATTTAATATATATAAAGTGCCTGGCAAAAAACTACATACAACAAATATATGAGTTTTTTTTTTCTTTTACCCTAAGGCTTCACATCTGTTAATTTCCAGGAAAACCACAGCAGGGAAGGGACTCATCCAGATTAACCCTTATTGGAAGTACCGAAAGCATCTCAGCATGTTATCTTATTGCATACTATTCTCTCAGAAAGTTCTTGGGGCTGCTATGAACTATTTTTTGGTAGACAATGAAAGAACTCATAGCTCTCTCCTGGGTCTGGGCCATGCCCCTCTGGGGCCTTTTAGTGGCAAAATATTGCTGAGGTTCCCACCTCCTCACCCCTGCCCATGGCTACTGTAGCATGTGCCAAGACAGCATTCTTTATAGAAATTGGAACTACTCCCGAGTGCAACAGAAGAAAGTAAGAAACCACTCTTGGGCAAGGCAATAGTGGTTTGTAAGGACTGGAGTCAAGAACTGTGGTCATTTTCCTTTTTTATCACCACAGAAAAAAGACAGCAAAGAGCATAACTTTGGGAATGAAGTGAGGTGAAAGAGAGCTTTTGAGAACCAGCTTTTCAGCAAGTAGGGAATCCAGAAGAATTCTGTCAGATATTTACCGCATGCTGGGCATTTACTGCATGTTGGTGCTTTAGATACTTTCTCTTATTTGATACTGACAATAAACTTGTGAAAAGTAAAACATGACTATTTTACAAAAGAGAAATAACTAAAAGAGTTTAATTAAACAAAGTCACAGACCAGCAATTAATTAGCTGAACTGGAATCTTAACTCAATTTTCTGACCTCAAAACTCATGCTCTTTCTATTCCCTTGCCTACCCTGCAACATAGTACTCGGGCTGGTTAAACAAGCATAACATATGAAGCTTATAGCATATACTGGGCACTAAATTGTGTGAAATTATTAACCGGCATTCTTGAACATACACTTTACAAAGTCTGGTGCCACAAAACTTAGAGCAAGTCAAAATGTTTCCAATTTTTATTATCTGAGGATTGACTCTAGATTCTAAAAGGAAACAATATCCCAATCAGCCCCACCCTCTATAATATCCAAAAGAGTCAACCAATCTTTATCATTGCCAAGAACACTGAGTGCTTGTGCACATGTGTACATCCAGGAACATGGGAGGAAAATGTTAGCTTTCTATTTATTCTTATTGTTAACAAAAATAAGAAAGAATTTGGGTTTAAATAATGGTTAATAGTTGGATTTATATTGGACCCCTTATAATTGAGGACACCTAATTTGTGGGCTCACTGCAAAATGAAAATATGAGTTTCCTCCCTCAAAAAATATTAATGATTTTCAAGACAGTGACAGCAAACGCTGCATCAAGTGCCCTTTTGAGCATGAGCCCTGTGAGATTGTGCCTGTCACACCCAGGAAGTCAACCCTGGTCACAAGTTATATTCCGTTTCTGAAGTATCCTAAAGGAAGAGTGATACTTCACTCATTTGTTCCCTTTCAGCATAGAAGAGAATGTACATGGATTACATTACCTAATTTTACCTAACCATCACAAAACTGAAGTGGCTTAGAAAGATTCCTACAAAGAGACTGTGGATTGAAGGCAGTATTTATCATATAAGCCCAAATGAATGACAAGGAAACAGCAAGGCTGAAATTCTTTGTACCTCTAGAATAATCTTATGGTCATTCTAGTCAGTAAAAACAACAGTGTAATGAAATCTGATAAAAAGCTAGATCACTTGTTTAAAAATTATAAATAATTTAGAATATGTATCTAAAATCACGATTGAAATAGAATTACCTTGTGCTAAGTGTATATTTTATCTTTTGAAAATACTTAATGATAATATGAGAGCATCATAATTAGCAAGATTTCAAAATATTGGTTATTTGATCTTTATTACATGTTTTTTATTTCTCATTTTGTATGCTTTATAATTTACATAATTTTTCAATCTACATTTAAAAAATAAATATAGAATTATTGGAGTTGAATGTGCAAATATTTTTCCTGAAAGGGATGTGCAGTCCACAAAGTTTAGATGTCTCTGGTGCAGCCAGCATCTTCCTAAGAACATTAACGTTCCCCTACATGGTATTGTAAGTTCTGGGGTCAAAAAAGGTTCAAGGATTTCATAATCATGTAAGTTTGGAAAAAGATGCCCACAGGGGCTCTACATTTGTAATTGTAATGCAAAGTAGCATAGAGCCTTTAAGAAATTTTAAGATCAGTTTAACTTCTTTTCAAACTTATTAAAGCCAAGAACCTGTTTTCTCACACCTTTAACAACTAGGATGCTATTTGTGTTTTCTAGTAGGTATTGTGGAAAATATGGTTAAGGCAGGCCTGTATATTTACTGTGAAAAAATTTCTATTTGAAGAACATAAAAATACCAATTCATATATACAGACAGAAACATCTTACATGTTACCGATAGACAGACTTGGGCTTGAATTGTGGTTCTGAAACTAATTAATAGTATAACCTTATTATATCATTTAAATTCTTCAAAGGGAACATCTGCTTCCCTACTTATAAAGCAGAGCCAATAACTGCT
Organism: Panthera tigris; assembly: GCF_018350195.1. Taxonomy (NCBI): domain Eukaryota; kingdom Metazoa; phylum Chordata; class Mammalia; order Carnivora; family Felidae; genus Panthera; species Panthera tigris. The sequence goes on along the minus strand of NC_056666.1, from coordinate 102,808,454 downwards.
AGTCTGTTGATTAGTTTTATTGGCACTTCTTTACAAATAAAGGATTAAATGAGATAATACACGTTAAGGATTTAGTATTATACTGTGTGACTTTTTTAATGAAGAAAAAAATATATTTTGTAAACATTTTTGCCTACAAACCAAAACAACAGAACAAAATACTCCAAAATAGTTAGTTGATAGTATGCTATGATGATCATTAGTACTATTATACAATAGGGGTAAATATGGACAAATGAAATACATAAAACCCCATAACAGTATTTTAAACTTTTCCCAAATATAATTTTTAGCATGTTTACAAAAGAAATTGATTTGATTCATTTCCTGAGCTTCTCAAATTTGCCAAATGCTAAAGACAGATCAATTTTATTTTCTATATACTTATCAGTATAAACTGATTATTTTCATATCAGTATATATGATATGAATCAGTATATATATATGTATATATATATATATATATACACACACACATATATATATATATATATATATGTATATATATATATATATATCAGTCTAAACAAAAATATTTTCTATATACTTATCTACTTATCAGTATAAACAAGGTAGGAAGGATGACCAGTGAGTAACAGTGCACAGGGGTGACTATGCTGCATGAGCTGCCCTTCCCCAATCCCCTCCCCCCTAGGAGGTTTATAATACAGCAAAAGAGAGCAGAGCGGCTGCTATGCAAATAAGGTTTCAAGTCCATGCCCAACCAGACTGCTGCCACTAATATCCTCCCTGTAGAAATTATAGAGCACTGCACACGGTTTTAGACATCTTACCAGGTTCTGCACCATGCACATTCTTTCACTTCTCAGTTCAGCTACTAATCCATATATATCCACAAAATCATGATCATTTATATGTTGTGTTAAGTGGTCCAGAGCAATAAAAACTCCAGTTCTTCCAACTCCAGCACTGCAGGAAGAGTGAATATTGTTCAGCAAAAGATTGTTCATGTTGATAGTAAAGAAGAAAATGAACTATGATAATAATAAATCCTAAACAGTTCTTTTTCTTATTTGGAAGTAGATTTTCTTTGGAGTGTGTATGGATTTGTATTGTTACCAAGACTAGATAGACCAAGATGATTATCATTAGCACTCTCATCAAATGTTTGAGTTTTTTTTAAATATGAAATTTATTGTCAAATTGGTTTCCATACAACAGCCAGTGCTCATCCCAACAGGTGCCCTCCTCAATGCCCATCACCCACCCTCCCCTCCCTCCCACCCCCCATCAACCCTCAGTTTGTTCTCAGTTTTTAAGAGTCTCTTATGCTTTGGCTCTCTCCCACTCTAACCTCTTTTTTTTTCCTTCCCCTCCTCCATGGGTTTCTGTTACGTTTCTCAGGATCCACATAAAAGTGAAAACATATGGTATCTGTCTTTCTCTGTATGGCTTATTTCACCTAGCATAACACTCTCCAGTTCCATCCATGTTGCTACAAAGGGCCAGATTTCATTCTTTCTCATTGCCAAGTAGTATTCCATTGTATATATAAACCACAACTTCTTTATCCATTCATCAATTGATGGACATTTAGGCTCTTTCCATAATTTGGCTATTGTTGAAAGTGCTGCTATAAACATTGGGGTACAAGTACCCCTATGCATCAGCACTCCTGTATCCCTTGGGTAAATTCCTAGCAGTGCTACTGCTGGGTCATAGGGTAGATTGATTTTTAATTTTCTGAGGAACCTCCACACTGTTTTCCAGAGTGGCTGCACCAGTTTGCATTCCCACCAACAGTGCAAGAGGGTTCCCATTTTGCCACATCCTTGCCAGCATCTATAGTCTCCTGATTTGTTCATTTTAGCCACTCTGACTGGCATGAGGTGATATCTCAGTGTGGTTTTGATTTGTATTTCTCTGATGAGGAGCGATGTTGAGCATGTTTTCATGGGCCTGTTGGCCATCTGGATGTCTTTAGAGAAGTGTCTATTCATGTCTTCTGCCCATTTCTTCATTGGATTATTTGTTTTTTGGGTGTGGAGTTTGGTATGTTCTTTATAGATTTTGGATACTAGCCCTTTGTCCGATATGTCATTTGCAAATATCTTTTCCCATTCTGTTGGTTGCCTTTTAGTTTTGTTGGTTGTTTCCTTTGCTGTGCAGAAGCTTTTTATCTTCATAAGGTCCCAGTAGTTTATTTTTGCTTTTAATTCCCTTGCCTTTGGGGATGTGTCAAGTAAGAAATTGCTGCAGTTGAGGTCAGAGAGGTCTTTTCCTGCTTTCTCCGCTAGGGTTTTGATGGTTTCCTGTCTCACATTCAGGTCCTTTATCCATTTTGAGTTTATTTTTATGAATAGTGTAAGAAAGTAGTCTAGGGTCATTCTTCTGCATGTTGCTGTCCAGCTCTCCCAGAACCACTTGTTAAAGAGACTTTTGTCCATTGGATATGCTTTCTTGCTTTGTCAAAGATTAGTTGGCCATACTTTTGTGGGTCCAATTCTGGAGTCTCTATTCTATTCCATTCGTCTATGTGTCTGTTTTTGTGCCAATACCATGCTGTCTTGATGATTACAGCTTTGTAGTAGAGGCTAAAGTCTGGGATTGTGATGCCTTCTGCTTTGGTTTTCTTCTTCAATATTACTTTGACTCTTTGGGGCCTTTTGTGGTTCCATACAAATTTTAGGATTGCTTGTTCTAGCTTCGAGAAGAATGCTGGTGCAATTTTGATTGGGATTGCATTGAATGTATAGATAGCTTTGGGTAGTATTGACATTTTAACAATATTTATTCTTCCAACCCATGAGCACGGAATGTTTTTCCATTTCTTTGTTACCTTCTTCAATTTCCTTCATAAGCTTTCTATAGTTTTCAGCATACAGATTTTTACATCTTTGGTTAGGTTTATTTATAGGTATCTTATGCTTCTTGGTGCAATTGTGAATGGGATCAGTTTTGTTTTTTGTCTTTCTGTCACTTCATTATTAGTGTATAAGAATGCAACTGAGTTCTGTACATTAATTTTGTACCCTGCAACTTTGCTGAATTCATGTATCAGTTCTAGCAGACTTTTGGTGAGTCTAACGGGTTTTCCATGTATAGTACCATGTAATCTGTAAGAAGTGAAAGCTTGACTTCATCTTTGTGAATTTTGATGCATTTGATTTCCTTTTGTTGTCTGATTGCTGATGCTAGAACTTCCAACACTATGTTAAACAACAGCAGTGAGAGTGGACATCCCTGTTGTGTTCCTGATCTCAGGGGGAAAGCTCTCAGTTTTTCCCCATTGAGGATGAGATTAGCTGTGGGCTTTTCATAAATGGCTTTTATGATGTTTAAGTATGTTCCTTCTATCCCAACTTTCTTGAGGGTTTTTCTTAAACCTGAATTTTGTCAAATGCTTTTTCTGCATCAATTCACAGAATCATGTGGTTCTTATCTTTTCTTTTATTAATGTGATGTATCATGTTGATTGATTTGCGAATACTGAAACTAGCCCTTGCAGCTCAGGAATGAATCCCATTGATCATGGTGAATAATTCTTTTTACATGCTGTTGAATTCAGTTTGCTAGTATCTTGTTGAGAATTTTTGCATCCATATTCATCAGGGATATTGGCCTGTAGTTCTTTTTTTTTTTTTTTTTTTTTTTTTTTTTTTTGCTGGGTCTCTGTCCGGTTTGGGAATCAAAGTAATGTTGGCTTCATAGAATGAGTCTGGAAGTTTTCCTTCCCTTTCTATGTTTTGGAACAGCTTGAGAAGGATAGGTATTATCTCTTCTTTAAATGTCTGGTAGAATTCCCCAGGGAAGCCATCTGGTCCTGGACTCTTATTTGTTGGGAGATTTTTGATAACTGATTCAATTTCTTCTCTGGTTATGGGTCTGTTCAAATTTTCTATTTCTTCCTGTTTGAATTTTGGAAGTGTGTGGGTGTTTAGGAATTTGTCCATTTCTTCCAGGTTGTCCAATTTGTTGGCATATAATTTTTCACAGTATTCCCTGATAATTGCATGCATTTCTGAGGGATTGGTTGTAATAATTCCATTTTAATTAATGATTTTATCTATTTGGGTCCTCTCCCTTTTCTTTTTGAGAAGGCTGGCTAGAGGTTTATCAATTTTGTTTATTTTTTAAAAAAACAAACTCTTGGTTTCATTGATCTGCTTGGCTGTTTTTTAAAAAATTCTTTATTGTTTATTTCTGCTCTGATCTTTATTATTTCTCTTCTTCTACTGGGTTGGGGTGTCTTTGCTGTTCTGCTTCTAATTCCTTTAGGTGTGCTGTTAGATTTTGTATTTGGGATTTTTCTTGTTTCTTGAGATAGGCCTGAATTGCAATGTATTTTCCTCTCAGGACTGTCTTTGCTGCATCCCAAAGTGTTTGGATTGTTGTATTTTCATTTTCATTTGTTTCCATATATTTTTAAATTTCTTCTCTAATTGCCTGGTTGACCTATTCATTCTTTAGTAGGGTGTGCTCTAACCTCCATGCTTTTGGAGGTTTTCTAGACTTATTCCTGTAGTTGATTTCAAGTTTCATAGCATTGTGGTTTGAAAGTGTGCATGGTATGATCTCAATTCTTTTATACTTATTAAGGGCTCTTTTGTGACCCAGTATATGATCTATCTTGGACAATTTTACATGTGCACTCGAGAAAAAAGTATATTCTGTTGCTCTGGGATGCAGAGTTCTAAATATGTGTGTCAAGTCCATCTGATCCAATGTATCATTCAGGGCCCTTGTTTCTTTATTGATTCTGTGTCTAGATGATCTATCCAGTGTTGTAAGTGGAGTATTAAAGTCCCCTGCAATTTCCAAATTCTTATCAATAAGGTTGCCTATGTTTGTGATTGTTTAATATATTTGGGGGCTCCTGTATTCGGTGCCTAGACATATATAATTGTTAGCTCTTCCTGATGGATAGACCCTGTAATTATTATATAATGTCCTTCTTCATCTCTTGTTACAGCCTTTAATTTAAAGTCTAGTTTGTCTGATATAAGTATCGCTACTCCAGCTTTCTTTGACTTCCAGTGGCATGATAGATAGTTCTCCATCCCCTCACTTTCAATCTGAAGGTGTCCTCAGGTCTAAAATGAGTCTCTTGTAGACAGCAAATAGATGGGTCTTGTTTTTTTTAATCCATGCTGATACCCTATGTCTTTTGGTTGGAGCATTTAGTCCATTTACATTCAGTGTTATTATTGAAAGATATGGGTTTAGAGTCATTGTGATATCTGTAGGTTTCATGCTTGTAGTGATGTCTCTGGTACTTTGTGGTCCTTGTAACATTTCACTCATAGAGTCCTCCTTAGGATCTCTTGTAGGGCTGGCTTAGTGATGATGAGTTCCTTCAGTTTTTGTTTGGAAAAACCTTTATCTCTCCTATTCTGAATGACACACTTGCTGGATAAAGGGTTCTTGGCTGCATATTTTTTCTGTTCATCACATTGAAGATTTCCTGCCATTCATTTCTGGCCTGCCCAGTTTCAGTAGATAGGTCTGCTACTACACTTTGTGTCTACCTTTGTATGTTAGGGCCTGTTTATCCCTAGCTGCTTTCAGAATTCTCTCTTTATCCTTGTATTTTGCCAGTTTCACTATGATATGTTGTACAGAAGATCGATTAAAGTTATATCTGAAGGGAGTTCTCTGTACCTCTTGGATTTCAATGCCTGTTTCCTTCCCCATATCAGGGAAGTTCTCAGCTATGATTTGTTCAAGTACACCTTCAGCCCCTTTCTCTCTCTCTTCCTCTTCTGGAATTCCTATAATACAGATATTGTTCCATTTGATTGCAATACTTAGTTCTCTAATTCTCCCCTCATACTCCTGGATTTTTTTCTCTCTTTTTCTCAGCTTCCTCTTTTTCCATAATTTTATCTTCTAATTCAGCTATTGTCTCCTCTGTCTCTTCAATCCATGCTATTTTTTTTTAACCAGTTGAACTTTTCCTCTTCTTTCATAATATTTTAAGGGGTATATTTGGAGAAGTATACAGATGATTTGTTTGTTTCAAGTTTTTATTTAAATTGTAGTTAGTTAACATGTAGTGTAATAATGGTTATAGGAGTAGAATTTAGTGATTTAACACTTACATACAACACCCAGTGGTCCTCACAAGTGCCCTCCTTAATCCCCATCACCCATTTAGCCCATCTTCCACTCACCTGCCTTCCATCAACTTTCAGTTTGTTCTCTATAGTTAAGAGTCTCTTATGGTTTGCCTTTTTCTTTATTTTTCCTTCCCCTGTGTTCATCTGTTTTGTTCCTTAAGTTCCACATATGAATGGAATCATATGGTATCTGTCTTTCTCTGAATGACTTATTTCACTTAGCATAATATATTCTAGCTCCATCCACATCATTGCAAATGGCAAGATTTCATTCCTTTTGATGGCTGAGTAATATTCCATTATATATACATACATATCAAGAAGTTTTTTTTTAAACTGTTGAACATTTTTAACACCAGAAACTTTGTATTGCACATATTTTTGGTTACGAATAGAAATGCTGAATATTAAAAATACCAACTCTTAGCCCTATAGCATTTACTCTGCTTCTTACTGGCAGTCTCTCATCTGTTCTTTTCACTTTCTTTTCTTAGAATTTTTTTTACTTCCTATAGATAATAAAATTGAAAAGCTGTTTCCTTTTAAGAAATTAGCTTAGGGTTGCCTGGGTGGCTCAGTCAGTTAAGCATTTGACTTCAGCTCAGGTCACGATCTTATGGTTTGTGAGTTTGAGCCCCGCATCAGGTTGTGTGCTGACAGCTCAGAGCCTGGAGCCTGCTTTGGATTCTGGGTCTCCCTCTCTCTCTATCCCTCTCCGACTAGTGTTCTGTCTCTCTCTGTCTCTCAAAAATAAATAAATGTAAAAAAAAAGTTTTTTTAATTAAAAAAAAGAAATTAGTTTCATACCCACGGACAAGTATGTGCTCCATAGAAATCATGAACTGATAAACTTGACAAGATTTATGCAGAAATTCCCATTAGAAGAAAAAGACTCATAGCTATTTGAACGGTTAACACAGGAAGTAAATATAAAAAAAGAAAAAAAGACACAGGGAAGGCCACCTAGTCTTATAAATGTTACTTTGAACAACATAAAATTGCCATTTTTGTAGGTAAGAAATAACTGAATCTTAGCAATTTCCCATGATTCAGCCATATACGAAATAATGAGCATTACAACATAAATCCAATTATGGTAACACATATATACACATGCCTGAACAGAGTAATTGGTAATTACATTATTCAATATATTTTGAATGTCAGACCCTGTCCAGGCATCTGGGGTGCAGCTATGAACAACAATCCAAAGTCCCTGCACTTGAGGAGCTTATTTTCTAGAGGACAGTGAAGGGCACTACACAAATACTGCATAGAATGTGCCTGGAGGTAATAAGCGCTATGAAGAAAGAGAAATCAGGTTAAGGAGAAGGTGTCTCTGATTATGTAATATTTGGAAAGAAACTCGCAAAAGGGAGCACACAGTGTGAGAGGAGCACTGCAGCCGGAGGGTGTGTCTGGGGAGGTGTGCGTGGAGCATGTTCTGCATGTTGGAAGAAGAGCAAGGAGCTCAGGGCCGGGGGACTGCCGTGGAGAGGTGAGAGGGGAGAGGCATCAGAGTACTTGCTTCAGGGCCACAGGTGGAGAGCGAGAGCAAGGGCAGAGTCAGGGATGACCCCGGGTTCTGGCACCATGGGGAGTGGACTTGCAGTTTACCAAGAGGGGACTGAGAAGGTGGAGTGAGGTTGGAGTTGAATCAAGTGTTCTGTTTTGGACACATCAAATTTTCAGTTTTGTGGTCATTCAGGTTGTCACATTAAATTGGCAGTTAAATGTACATCTAAGTTGAGGTGAGAAGCTGGGGTTAGAGATAAAAATTTAGTAGACAGTTTTAAATGATACCAAAGAGAATTATTAATTTGAGCATTCTTTTTTCTGATATTTCATCCATTTCTATTACAAAGGGGGAGACTCTCTCTCTCCCTCTCTCTCTGTCTGTCTTTCTATTGAAGTATAATTGACACACAATGTGACATTAGTTTCAGGTATACAACATAGTGATTCGGTTAAGTCTATAGATTATGCTATGTTCATCACAGTGTAGCTACTATCTGCTCTCTACTCTTTTTTTTTTTTAATTTTTTAATGTTTATTTTTGAAGGGGAGAGAGAGAGAGAGACATGAGGGGGGAGGTGCAGAGAGAAAGGGAGACACAAAATCCAAAGCAGGCTCTAGGCTTTGAGTTGTCAGCACAGAGCTCGACGTGGGGCTTGAACCTATGGACTGCAAGGTCATGACCTGAGCCAAAGTTGGACACTTAACTGACTGAGCCCCATGCTCTCTACTCTTTTTGAGGCTATAAGGGATTAGGTACTTTTCTTTTCTAATGGATGTTAGTGTCAGTATATGTGCAAGACACAAAGAAGCTAAAGGCAGCTACTGTTCATTAAAAATTTTAATCATCAATGACCCAGCTTAACAGGAATAGTTGACTTTAGAAGCAAGCTGTTAATCTATTTATATCATACACTATTTTGATGAAAATGTTATGTTTAGGGAGGGGAAATGGAAATAAGACAGTAAAAATGAGGCTTTTAATCTTTGTTCTGTATGCTTTTTAAACATAAATATTGTTTAGATATTTTGTAATGAGCAAGCATTTATGTATTACCTTTATAATTAAAAAAATGTAAAATATTCCTAGAAAATATATAATCATTTAAATCACATATTGAATTTTCTCCTCTAAATAAAAGTAAAAAACTTGGATGGATTAATATATTCTTACATCTTTAACCAGACTGATTATAGCATACACCTGTTAGAAAAATTATCAGTTATTGGAAAAATTATAATTAATAATTTATTAATTATTAATGTGATTAAGTACTGTTACCTAATAATTTTATTGCAGTAATAGACATGTAACAAACAATTTACCATTTTAACCATATTTAAGTACACAACTCAGTTGGCATGAAACACATTCACAACATTGTGCAACCATCACCACTATCCATTTCCAGAACTTTTTCATCATCCCAAGCAGAAGTTCTCATGAAACAACTAACTAAACAACATACGCATTATAACTCCCCATCTCTCTCTCCCTCAAGTCCCTGGTAACCACAATTTTACTTTCTGTCTCTATGAATTTACCTATTCTAGGCGTCTCATGTAAATGGAATCATAAAATAGTGTATTATTATCCACTTTTTCTCTATTTACAAACCAATTGTTGAAGAGACACAAGTTGAGACTTGTTAGAAAGTCTTGTTCTATCATGTTAGAAAACACAAATTAAATCAATCTGTCCAGAAAAACTCTGAATGCTAAAAACCTTGAATTTTATTTCTAAGTATTAAATACCAATGAAAATGAGGAGACAATTTTCAACTTGCAGTTATATTCTCTTAACCATGTTCAAAAAGCAGCCAAAGAAGGACATGAGAGTAGCTAAAGTTTGTCCAAATTTGTTATAATACTTGGGTTGGTCACCCAATTTAATCTTTATTTTAAAGTTCATTTTCTTTTATTCTTTACAACTCAAATCTAAAAATTCTTTTTACAAAAAATTAAATTATGATAGTAGACTAATGCCAATTGAAATAATAAAGGATCTGATGTTTATTTGTAAAATTCTTAAAATCCTACACACACACACACACACACACACAAACACACACACACGACACCATACACACACATCAAGGGGCTACAATTAAAAAAAAATTAAAGACTTTCCTTTGAGAGGCATAATCCAGTCAAGACTTCAGGAAAGTTCCCTTATCAATGGTATCATGATAATTGGGTTTAAATGCCATTTCTAGTGTTTCATATAAGGTTCTGAAAATATCTTCCTTACCTGCAGTGAACAATCATAGGTGTTGTGTCATGTGCTCTGCTTGCTCGAACCAACTTTACAAAGTGAACCAGAGGGGCACTGTTTTCAGGGACTCCATGCTCAGGCCAAGCAGTAAAGTTGCACTGTCTCACGGTCATACAATCTCCATGCTAGGCAACATGACAGATTAAAGAAGCACGATACAATTATTAAAGTACCACAATGAAGGTTTAAGGCAGCTATGTCTTAGCTTTTGAAGGTGATCTTTTAAAAATGACTATTTACCAAACGGAAGAAACTATGTTTTCATGATTTCCTGCAAGACAGGTCTTCTATTATTGCTACAATAAAGCAAATTGCCTTTCAGCATGAATGGCAACAATAAAAAAGCTTACAAACAGAGGATAATATAGAGTGTTTATATTCAAATGTAGTGTAACATTTCGTAGGACAAGAATTGTAGAGTTTAAAACAATTTTGTTCCGGGGCACCTGGGTGGTTTAATTGGTGAAGCATGGTTCAGTCGGTTAAGCATCCAACTTTGGCTCAGGTCATGATCTCACGGTTCGTGAGTTCAAGCCCCATGTCAGGTTCTGTGCTGAGCTCAGAGCCTGGAGCCTGCTTCAGATTCTGTGTCTCCCTCTCTCTCTCTCTCGCTCTGAACCTTCCCCACTCACTCTCTGTCTCTGTCTCTCTCCCTCAAGAATAAACATTTACAAATTAAAAATAAAAAAAAAAACAATTTTGTTCCAAAATGCAAACACATTCACCTATTATTCAAAACACAGGTAATGAGTGTCTGATAATGTTAGAAAGTATAAATTTCCTTAGATCGTTTTCTGTGTGTATAGGCATTTATACAAACTGGTAAGTGGGATCCCATACTATACCTTATGTGTTGGTTCTGGATTAAATAGAAAATCAAATTATTAAGATGAGGAAAGAGATTACTGATTAAGGAAATTCCTGTTTTAAGTCAAATATTATAGTTTCTTCATCAAATAAAAACCTAACAATCTAGTTATTTCCTTCTTTTTTTCCTTTGTCTACCTAACAATTTGGTGATAATTGGTTAATGTAAACTTTAACCATGAGATTTGGAATTAAACAAAGTGACACAGATATTGAGGTCAGTTACCAACTAAAAACTTTGGTTTAGAAAATATTAGGAAAGCACTGTTGAATGTAGAGGTATTGTTGCAAGGGGAAGTTCTGGGAATTAATTTTACTTCTAGACATTTAGAGACTCATATTTACTATTGTGTTCCCCGCCATTGCCTTTTTTTACCCTTTCAATTTTCAGATCCCTGATGGTCCAATCTATTTGAACATCCTCCATTAGCTTTGTAATCACTATATCTCCAAAGACAGTAACTGGTTTGTTGTCCTCTGGCCAATACTGATGGCATCTGATCTGTATTCAGAGAAAATCACCAGTCATAAGAACCACTGTTATATTAGAATATATATCACAGTTATTGCTACTAAGTTAAAACTGCCTCATAGACAGATGTCTAAGTTATTGATGACTCACAGCATTAGCTGAAATTGTCACACATATATTAAGACAATTGTAAGATAACATCTTGTGAAAGATTTTTAAATAACTTACCCGTCCTTTTTCAAAACACTGTGTTAGCATTACTAATGTTTTTGCTCTGGTTTCCCACACCATTCTCCAAAAATCCCCAACTGTTCCTGGTAATGGACCTTGGGTGGCAATAAATTCATTTGGACATAGGTAGCCCTAAAAGGATATAATTACAACATTAAATATATATATATATATATATATATATATATATATATATATACACACAATACATAAAAATATACTGGTTGTAAAATATATAATAGAATGTTGAATTCACCTACAAATTCACTATCTTGAATGAAGTACCATTAATATTTTGTTCAATTTCTTTACAGTATTAAAAGATGTACATTCTTCCATTGAAATAATATTTATGAGTTCCTACTGTGTGCTAGACACTGTTCTAGGAATTGGGGATTCAAGCCCTGGCAAAGACACTAAAATTCTTCTTCTCATTTATCTTATATTCTAGTTAGGGGGAGATAGACATTAAGTCTATTAATAAGTCCATTAAATAACCAAATTACACAGAATTTTTAAAGTGATAAGTGCTATGAAAGAGGGTTTTCAGAAAATATGGTGTTCAGAAAAGACTCATGGGTAATATCTTAGGGAAAATGTGAAGAAGGAAGGGAGTAAGCTCTGCAGGATTTGGGGGAAGGTATTCCAGGTACGAAGTCAAGTGTGACAGCATTAGAGGAATAATATGTCTAGAATTTAATAGCAAGTGGCTGGAATGGAGTAAATGAGGGAAGACAGTTATAGAAGATGACGTAAGAAAGAACAGGGGAGGGAGGATAAGGGTACTTTACATCCTAGTAGATAATTATAAGACTGGTTTTTACTCTGGATGATACAGAAACCTGATGAAAGGCTTTCAACATACAGTGTTCGAAGCATACACTCTATATGGTTTAGCAGTTTTACTCTGGTTTCTGTAAGAAGACCAGCCTATAGTGGTTAAACAGTGAAAGGAGGGGGTACCTGGGTGGCTCATTAAACAAGTCTGATTCTTGATTTCGGCTCAGGTCATGATCTCAGTTTGTGGGATGGAGCTCCACATCAGGCTCTGCACTGACAGCATGGAGCCTACTTGGGATTCTCTCTCTCTTTCTCTCTGCCTTCCCCTGCTCGTGTGCTTGCTTACTCTCTTTCCAAATAAATAAATAAATAAATACATACATACATACATACATACATACATACATACATACATATGTTTTTAAAAAGGTGAAAGAAGGAGAGTGGTTAGAAGGTTATTGCAACAATCCAACCACAGGGGTAATTTGGCTGGCAGCAATGGGGATGGTGAGAAGTGATAAGATATGGATATATTTTGAAGACAGAGTCAAGAGAATTTGCTGACGGACTGGATATCGGGTATAAGAATTTCAGAGGAAGATGGGGAAGACTTCTGGATGTAGATTTGAAGGGAAAATTAGGAATTTATAATTGACATATTAAACCTGAAATCCTTGTTAGATATTCAAGTGGGAATATCATGAAGGCAATTGGGTATATGAGTCTGAAATTCAGGAAGACATCCAAACTGGATGCATAATTTGAAAGTAATCATTGCATAGGTCTCAGTTAAAACACAATAATGGATGAAATCATGAGGAAATGCATTTGGAAAGAAATCATAAATTCAAGAATTGGGCTCTAGATAATTCCACTGTTTGGTGGTGGAGGAGATAACAGAGAACCAATGAGACTGAGAGGAAAGAGTCAAAGTTGTAGATGGAAAATTGAGAGAATGATGTCCTGGATACCCAATGAAGGAAGTGTTTCAAGGATGAGTAATGGTAATTATGGTAATTGAATAATGGTAATCGAATGGTAATCATTCGATTTATAAAATGTTTTTGCCAGTCATTTGCATTTCACTTTTTTTAGGGACTAAATGTCCTTTGGTACTATAGTATTCTATCAAAGTAGGGACAAATCTGTTTCTGATGTTATTACAGTTCATTTTCATCATGGGTTTAATACTTAATTTCTAATTATAGTAAAAATATATCCTTAAGTTAAAGTAATTTCAGGCATCTCAAGTTGACAAGAGAGATAATTGTGAGGTTTTGATGACTTTCTCATGTCCCATTGCATAGTGTTATTATTGTTAGCTCTCTTGAAAATATTTCTAAACTCATTTGTAAAGTTAGTGGCTGTTTATAGGGATGCAGTATCTTTTTTCCTCCCTACCTCTCTCCCACAGTCTATCCACTATCGAAATGTTCCAAGCTCTTTGTGAGTCCTAGCTTCAGGAGCACAATTCCCAAGAACAGCCAAGGGCAGAGGGATAAACACATATTAATCTAGTTACAGACCCTGGCCTGGAGTTTCCCAATCTTAAGGTATTTCCCTCAGACCACCTTCTGGTCTTCCCTTTCCCTTTCCCCAGACTTGGTGTGCTGCTTTTCCATCTGAAGAGTAGTTATTTTGCTTTCTTCCTTACCTCCCTGTACAGTTTTCCTTTGTAGATGGCTCCTGTCTTTTGCTTCTGGAAAAGTGTTCATGAACTTTCAGATGGAGGTACCATGGAACAAATTGGGGAGTGGGGGGAAATATCAGATGTATATTTCTGAGAAGTCTTCACTCTTTCTGAGGGAAGACTGCCTGACTTTGGGGATGGTGAAGTAAGGGACACTGATTTAATGGCTTTTCTATTTCCATCTGTTCCTGGCATTTCAAGCAAAGATTTACCCGAAAGCTAAGAGCAACAATATACTGCCCACTCCAATTCTGAAATCTTCCTTAATGTAGGGTGCTTTCCATCAGAGCCTGCTTACCATGCAGCTCAGTAATGATTTTGAATATCATTACATGTGGGTCATAGTGACTTTGTTGTAAGATTTATTATATTACAACATCACTTGATTATAGCAGGATATATATATTCAGAATTCTTAGTTTATTGCTCACCCTGCATTATCATCTTCCTATGGCTGTTTCCTGACAACCTATAATATTTAGAAGGGACACTGGGGTTTCATGAATATTCCTTTGTTTATGTAATCTGTGTAGGTTTAGTTATACCTACTAAAACCATCAGTTTCCTTTGTAATCACATTCATGCCCTATACTGTTACCCTCTATCTGGTTGAACATTAGAGGATGTGAGCTATTCTTTTGTACGTACTTATTGGGGAATAAAAATTATACAAATCAATACATCACTGATACAATTATTTGCCTTTGTCCTGTTCTATAGTATCACAAAACACATGATCATTAGCACATTGATTAAAGTTAAATGCATATATGCATCATTCTGTAAATCAAAGTAAAACTTCAGCATGCTATAGAGTTTAGGCTACAATGAAAATTAATAATCACAAGATTTCACCAAAATCTTTAGAGAAGAATTACATTTTCAAGGGAATTAATAATTTCATAAGTGGCTAAAATATTCTTACTGCAACAGAAAATGTGTGTGGCTTTTCAAAATGGATTTAAAATTCTTGCAGAAAAATAGGCTTGATTTAAAGTTTTTGCATAAATATTCAAAAGATCCCTTAACTCCTCTGAACCCTCCCTCACTTCCCCTATTAATAAATCTTAAATTCTCCAATTATTTATTTCTTTCACAATAGGACCCAATATATGACTGTAATTATGGAGTTATAATTAATCAATATAGAACTCAGAATGAATTTTCCCCCCTTAACAGAGGTTTCAAGGCAGGACGGAGCATCACGTAAGCAGAGTTCCAGTGGGACCAAAGGCAATGGCAGGCCTGGGAGTGAAGACCTATGAACAAGAAAATAATAAAAGACTATGGGCAGCAAAAACAAACAACCCAGTTAATAAATGGGCAGAATATATGAATAGACACCTTTCCAAAGAAGACATCCGGATGGCTAACAGACAGATGAAAAGATGCTCAAAAATCACACATCATCAGGGAAATACACATCAAAACCACATTGAGATACCACCTCATACTGGTCAGAATGGCTAAACTTAACAACACAAGAAACAACAGATGTTGGCGAGGATGCAGAGAAAGGGGAAACCTCTTGCACTGTTGCTGGGAATGTATACAGGTGCGGCCACTCTGGAGAATAGTATGGAGTTTCCTCAAGAAACTAAAAATAGAACTACCCTACAATCCAGCAATTGCACCAGTAGGTATTTACCCAAAGGATACAAAAATACAGATTAGAAGGGGTACACCATCTACATATGCACCCCAATGTTTATAGCAGCACTCTCAACAATAGCCAAATTGTGAAAAAAGCCTAAATGTCCATCAACTGATGAATGGATAAAGAAATTGTGGTTTATATACACAATGGAGTACTATGTGGCAATGAGAAAGAATGAAATATGCCCCTTTGTAGCAACGTGGATGGAACTGGAGAGTGTGATGCTAAGTGAAATAAGCCATACAGAGAAAGACAGATACCATATGGTTTCACTCTTATGTGGATCCTGAGAAACTTAACAGAAACCCATGGGGGAGGGGAAGGAAAAAAAAAGAGGTTAGAGTGGGAGAGAGCCAAAGCATAAGAGACTCTTAAAAACTGAGAACAAACTGAGGGTTGATGGGGGGTGGGAGGGAGGGGTGGGTAGGTGATGGGCATTGAAGAGGGCATCTTTTGGGATGAGCACTGGGTGTTGTATGGAAACCAATTTGACAATAAATTTCATATATTAAAAAAAAAAGATGTGGTACATACACACAATGGAATATGACTCAGCCATCAAAAAGAATGAGATCTTGCCATTTGCAACTATTGTAGATGGAGCTAGAGTGTATTATGCTAAGAGAAGTCAGTCAGAGGATGACAATTACCATTAATTTCACTCATATGTGGAATTTAGGAAACAAAACAGATGAACATATGGAAAGGGGGTAGAGAGAATAAAGGGAAATAAACCACAAGAGACTCTTCACAACAGAGAACAAACTGAGGTTTGATGGAGGGAGGTGGGTGGGAAATGGGCTAGATGGGTAATGGGTACTAAGGAGGGCACTTATGATGAGCACCGGGTGTTGTATGTAAGTGATGAATCACTGAATTCTACTTCTGAAACCAATATTGCACTGTATGTTAACTAACTAAAATATTAAAAATAATTAAAATTAAAATAAAAAAATAAAGTTAAAAATTAAAAGAAAAGAAAAACAGACTAGGGGCAGTAGAGGAAATCCTCAGGTGACTGTAGGGTCACCATGATAAGGATGGTTAACTTTGCTATATGTTAGAATTAAAGCCAGGGTGTGAAAATATACGGGAGCATATCTCATTTTTTAAAAAAAAACAACTGTATATTGGAGCTGTTCAGAGATAGAATCATCTGCCTTAGGAGGAAGTAGGTGAATCAATGCTGAGAGAAGCTAATAGGATTTTTAAAGAGACAGTTCCAAGGTGAATGGTTGACTTAAATAAGAACAAGGGCAATTCCTAACTCTGAGATTCCTCAGAGTGGTTGTGTCAACCCAAGTGGAGGTCTTGGGTGCATTTAAAGTTTCCATATACCTATGATAGGGAAGAGCACTGAGAAGTCAAAGAGCCATGGAGAAGGAGAGGAAGCCCTAAAAACACATTGGTTTCATTCCATTTTCAATCCAATGCAGCAAGCTTTTATTATCTATGATGTGCCAGATAGTTCATTAGGCATGCCACAAAATTCATCCCATGTTGGTTCATTTATGTTCTTTTATATTTTTATATTATTTTTATGTTTATTTTTGAGAGAGAGAGAGAGACAGAGTGCAAGCAGGGGAGGGGCAGAGAGAGAGGGAGACATGGAATCCAAAGCAGTCTCTAGTCTTAGCCATCAGCACAGAGCCCGACGTAGGGCTGGAACCCACAAACTGTGAGACCATGACCTGAGCTGAAGTTGGACGCGTAACTGACTGAGCCACCAGGTGCCCACCTTTTTTTTTAATGTTTATTTATTTTTGGGAGAGAGAGCATGAGAGAGCGAGAGGAGGAGGGGCAGAGAGAGGGAGAGAGAGAGAATCTCAAGCAGGCCTTGCACTGTCAGTGCAGAACCCAATACAGGGCTTGAACCCACGAACCATGAGATCATAACCTGAGCTGAAATCAACAGTCAGAAGCTTAACTGACTGAGCCACTCAGGTGCCCCTCATTTATATTCTTTGAGCAGGTACAATGGAGTGCACATTCTCCAGGTAGCTGAGGATAAAAAGTAGAACATGACATCATAGTCCCATTGAAGGACTGAAAACCTAGATGGGAAGAAGAGCATGCTATTTTTATATTATATGGACATAACTATCTATTTGACTGATTTTTTCTTTGTAAGAGAGATTGACAGAACTTTTTATGCACAAATAATATACTGACAAATATAAAATAGTGGAAAGGTCTGTGTCACTTACTAGTGACATGATTGTTGGTAAACTGCAATCTCTATTAGGAGCCTCCATTTCCCCATCTATAAAAGGGAGGTACCTAGTGTTGTTGTGAGGGACTGGCACATTAAAATCCATAGAGTTTATAATTAATTTCTTATTTAAAATAGTTGGAAGAGTAATATAATTGAAGTATTTATGTTTTATAAGAATATAAAACAAAAAAATGGTGACTTACAGAAACATAACTGGCATTAATATAATCTGATCCTGGAATACTAGCATCAGCTATCAGCTTCACTCTGTTATTATTATCTAGAGGAAAATATGAGACATTAATGCTAATTCATTTTTAAAATTGCCACTACTTTCTTTCCTATAAAAATAATACAAAGAAATTCATGACATAACATCGAACATTACAGATAGCCATAAAATTAAAGAAGTTCCCTCTTATCTCATACTTCCACTGCCCAGAGACAATGACTATTAATATGTTCTTGTACATACTTCCAGAATCTTCTGTACATATTCATAAAAAAATAACCACAAATGGAATTATTGTGGTTAAAAACCACAAATTTTCTGCAATTTTTTTTCATTTACCTATGTTTGTCTTTCCATATTATCATGGACAAAATGTCTAGCTCATTATTTTAAACATATGGTATTTCACGAATGATTGGATATATTAATTTAACTCTTATGATGATTTAAATTCATCTCATTTTGTTATTGCAAAATGCCGAATAAATATATTTAAACTATTTGCAGTGTATTTGTAGAATGCATTACCAGCAGTAGAATTCCTAAATCGTATTGCGCATTTCAAATTTTGAAAGATATTGCCAAACTGTTCTCTAATTATATAAGTTCATACTCCAAACAAAAGTGTTTGAACAATTCTGTTTCCTCTTATTTTCACTACCATAAGATATTATTAAACATTTTAATTTATGATATTTTGGTAGATACAAATTTATATCTCATAATATTTATTTTTATTTCCTTAAATGTGAATGTAATTGATCTGAGGTTATTTGTTTGTGTATTGGCCATTTTAAATAACTTTTTTAACTGACTTTTCATATTATACTATTTTTCTATTAAAAATATTTTATAATGAAAATATGCTTACATGTATTGAATGAAATTTTCTTCTTGTCATTTATTTTAGTCTATCAATCAATGGAGCTGCTAGCTATCTTGCCATACATAAAATTTACATGTTTTTATAATCAAATTTCTAATTATTTTTCCTCATGGAATTATGGCTTCTTGTGTCATTCATACAAAGGTGTCGGTCACATCAATGTTTTTATTTGTACAAATTCATTCATAATTTCTTCTAGAACTTTAGTGGGTTTTTCTGCTTTTGTTTTAACTATTTCAATCTTTGATCCATTGGAATTTATTATTATTTTTTATGGAATGAGCTAAAATATATTTTTTATTGTTTGTTTCTTTGTTGCCATTTGGAACAACAGTCTCAATTTGTTAACATTCCATCATTCCCCCTTACTCAAAATACTACTGTTATTATACACTAGATTTCTCTATGCATTTAGGCCTATTTCTGGACTATTTATTCCTTTCTATTAATTTTTCTGCCTATTCTTTCTTTAATACCAAACTTTTAATGATTATTCTTTAGAATATTTTAAGATCTGGTAAAACTAGATGCCCCTAACCATTATTCTTTTCAAAAAAGGGGTTCAAAATTATTTTTTGTGAGGATATTTACCACGTTGGTATTACAGTCAGAATGTCCAGTGCTAATTTTAACTAGTCATGAAAATGATACAAAATACCATTACTACATCTTTATTTTGAAGTTGTTTTTTTTTTTTTTTTTTTTTCCTAATCTCATGAGGAAGACACTTTGTAGTGGAGGAACAATTGGTAAATGGCTTTGGGTTTGAATTCCAAATGAATCATCTGTTATCTACCATATAAATGGACTTGGGTGAATTCCTTAACTTCTCTTCTCCTTCATTACCTAAACTATAATATATAGTTATAATATTTATTTTTAGAATTTTCTTGAGGAAAACTTACACGAAAGCTTCTGAAACTTATAAAGCTGAGTAGAACTTGATACATGCTCTCATGTTCTTAAAGCTTAAACACATGTTACTTGTTAAATGACTATGCTGCATCGTTAGAGTTAAAATGACCTGCCCTATAGGTTTAGAGATGGGGAATGTTTAAGCAAATTTATGCAAATGATTTATGCCTCAAAGACTTTGAATTTGGTGTGCTATAACTATTTTAATGACCTTGTGGCTAGTCCTGTAACTTAGGAAGGGATCCCATCAGGTTTCTATTCACTTGATATGCCTGCTTATAACTATCTGAGTCAACAGCAAGCTAAACTTTTCTTCGTGGTGTTGGAACATTTCTGAAGGTCATAGTGTCCTGTCAAACAGAGATTTGGAAATCTCTTTTGCAAGCATTTGCTGCTAATTCTAGTACCTTAAAGCCCTGTAAGCTAATATCTTCTATAATGCACTGTGATATTTGAAATCCCACTTCCTACATTACTCAGGGGAAACAATGTACTTCACTAAGCTGGCTCAAGCTAAAATTCAGAGTCTATTAAAATGAATTCATTCTCTATGGGAGAAAAAAACGTTTCTTCAGCTTAATGGCTTCTCTGCGAGCACAGCGGGAGAATATATTTAGTTTAAACATCTCATTTCCTTGTACTGTGTGTGTGTGGCAGGGGTACGCTTACCCATAGAGGTGGCTGTGAGTTTATAGCTCGCCTTCTAACCCAGGTTAGGGAACTGTGCTTGTTATGTCCAGACTATAGACCCTAAAGTCCTGTTACTAAAGCTTATTCACCAAGAAAGTTAGTGGCTTTTAAAAATAAGCAATCTATTATTGATTCAACAATCATAAGCACTAACATTGAGAGCATGTTCCAGTACTGTGCAGAGTGGGTTAAATAATTACTCCATTAATCCTCACAGTAAGCTCACGAGGTGGACACCACTGAATGGTACATATAGTCACTAAGGCTGTTAGTAGGTACACAGGATTGCAGCCTAGCAAGTTTCATTGGAGCCCACACATTCTTAGCAGTTTTACTATATGCAGGCAGTAGGTATTCATTGAATTAATTAATTATTCTAATAACATTTTTGAAGAATAGAGAAATCTACCTAATAAAATTATTTCTTATAGGACCTCCAATTCTCTAAGAGGATAGTTAAGAAAAAATTTTCCCCTACAAATCCATGAAAAGATATTGAATGTGGATGTAATACATTATTTGAAAAAGTGCCATAAATTTTTCTGGACTGAAATCAAGAAAGCAGAAAACAATTAGACATTGTCCATTTGCCTCTAGTAAAGGTGGAACATGCATGAAATTCTAATTATGATATTCCAAACATCCTTGATGTGTAATCCTACCATTAACAATTATTTTTTGTCTTAGCCTCAGATTTGAAGAAATGGGGCAATCATACTCCTCAAATCTTCTTGTTTTTTTTTATTTACTTCCATTGACCACTCTTATTCTCTTCCTGTCTTATAAGTAATAAAGCTATGTGGTCTGACTTTTATTATAGTGATAATGTGAATCCTGATAATAATGCACTGGGATCTTAATAATAAAAGATTGAAATGTCACATTTAAAAAACATTTTGCTAACATCTCAAATTTCTACATATTTTCAATTAGGTGCCCTTTGATCTTTGGAAATAAGTTAGCCATATTTGGTTTACTTATTTTATATATACTGATGGATTAAAAATCACTTCAGCCAAATATATGAATGTAAATAGATATGAAATATTCCATAATAACTGTCTTTCAATTAGATTATAGTATTCATTTTCACTGAAAAGCATTGAATAGGAATGGAGCAAACAAGTATGGAAGAAATATAGATAGAGACAAATATAAAAATATGAGAAATTCCCTATCTCTTAAACTTATAATGCATCTGACCCAGGTTAACTCTCTGAAAGGGAAAACAAAAGGATCCACTGAGAAACACAGACATTTAGAGATGCAATACTAACATTCAGTCATTCCTACAATAGTGTCTGATTTGTCAACTTGCTCCTAAAGTCATTCACGTATTATTTGCTTTGTTCCAGAAAGGATTTTGTGTGATTAAGGCTATTTGCATTTTCATCCTATCCTAATTCTTGGGAATTAGCAGATTCCACTAGATGACTACTTCCTATATCACGTTTCCCTAAATTTGTTTACTTCATGCCTCAGTTATCCTCCAGTTATAGAATATCAGAATTTGGTCCATGTCTTCCTATCAACATCCTTTATTATTTTACACTCTGCGAGTGTATCCTTCTCCACGTCTGTGTCTTCCTAGACAGAAGAGTTCAATTTTTAAGTAAGGATTTTACCAATATAGAACATAGAAAAATATATATATTACTATTATACTATTATATATTATATTTGTATATTGTGTATCATTATAATACATAATATTATATATTATTATATATTAGAATATTTTAAAATTAGGAATATTTAAAAATTCTAGATTTTGAAACAATATTAACAATATTTCAGAACACCACAAATAGCACTTGTTTATTTCATAGTACGAAGTGAATTGTATCAGAATACAGACAGTAGGCACACGTGTTCAAAATATGTAATATCAAACATACAGCTATTATTAACAGAGGAATATAATTATTTTTCCTTTCACATCGCTGCTAATTCTTAAAACAACAATGCAGTTTCTTTCCTCATTGATTGAAAAATGAAGTATGGCTTACTATGGTGAGACACAACCCTGCCTCCTTTGTAAAACCAATCCTGGTAAGCATACGTTTACTCCGATCTTCGGTGAATAGTTTGCAATGCATTTTTTTATATTCCGTAAGAAAGCACTGCCCTGCTTTTAAGGGAAACTAATGCACAAAGTTACATGTTTCTCTTTTCATTTGAGAACTGGATCTGTAGGAAGATGTTAGAGAGGTTCCTTACTTGGGTTAAATTACAAAGCTAAGAAACTATTAGCTCTACAGTTTCTTGCACCTGCATAAGCGAACCTTGTGTGAACAAGCTGAAAATCATGTATGTTAACTTCAATAAATATTAACAAAGCAAAAGAGATACAGTTTGAAAATTACTGCTAATAAAATGCATTATTGTAATCTGATGAATATGTAATATAATAAATTTAAGAAGTAAAGATGCTAAGATGCATTTGGTACTCATTTTAAAACATTTTGCAGGTCAGAACCAGAGGCAGTAAGTGCACATACATGGTTTTATATTTGGAAAGCGGTTTTTTGCTCTGTTCCAAGGCAGATCAGCATCAGTTGAAGAAAGATCCTGAAGAAATTTTGGTAATTCCTGTGGAATGAAGTTATTTCACAGTTTAGATTTATTTCAGAGGAAAACAAGAAATTCTACTTAATAAAAGACTATTCTTCACTCTAAACCCTTTTACTTTTAAATTGAAAACACCTCTCATAACTGCAGAAACAAGATCAAATTAATAGTAATGAACTTATATAAATGTTTACTGAAAATATTCTGAAAAAAATTGGTCTTTTGGACTATTGGTCTTTCTGGGATAATTTCTTTGTATTTTGGGAAGCTCTAAGATGTGGCAACCATGTTAATAATAACCCTGCTCCATACTTCACTAATGGTTTCATCAGGTACACACTGAGTATTATTTAATATTTTAATGTCTACTTAGTAGGGGAAGGGAGTTCAGTGATTTATTTTTTGTTTTCTCTCCTCGGGCAGCGTGATTTCATGCCTGTTAATTGGTACAACACTGGTCAGTTTAAGAACATGTCAAAGGTCAATTCCTGTTCTCAGTAGGCATTGTTAAATCGATACTGGAACGCAAAGGTGCGATTAAGAATTATCAGACACAGAGGAAGGGTCAAGGAGATCCATTATTGACATTTTGATAAAAGATCATGATATTATCCACTCATCATTAAAAAAGTTGGTGCCAGAAAACGTGTTCATTATTTTGTTGACCTGGTGATTTATATTTACAAAGTTCACAGGTTTTCAGTTTAGAAATAAGTCTCAACTTGCCAAATTCCTTAAAAAGTATTAAAATTTGTGTTTTTACAACTTTTTCAACATCATTATAAATAATTTCTTTTAATTAGGTAATTCTCCCTTTCCCACTTATTTTTCCTCAAAAAGAAAATCCGGACAGTCTTTTGCATATGGATATGGGTTAGAGGAAAGAAACAGTGTAAGCATCTGAAATCTCATGTGTTGGCACAAAAGTCTTAGAGAAAAAAAAATTAGCCAACTAGGGAATCCCAGAACAGCTTCCTTGTGTCAAGGTGTCAGGAGTATATGTCAGTATATTCGTAACAGACAATGAAATAGAGGCAGAAAAAAAGGTGAAATGGAAATCATCTGAAAAGTGGTACTTCTATTCTGTAATTTTTTCACATAGTAGTTTCCACTTACAGATTTAAATGACTGTGGCCTTGATAATTAATACCCAATTACCAGGTTGACTGTTTGGATAGTAATGTTATACTTGGCAGCCTTTTTCTTATCAGGGAACATAGGGCCTCCACCATCCTATTCAGCATTTTCTCTTACTGTTTGCTCTTTTCATTGGGATCCTAGTTGAGTTGGACTGTTTTGCATCCTTAACCCTTCCCCCTTTATCTATCTGTTGGTCTTTTGCTTGTCCTAAAGTTCATCTCAAAGGTCACCTTTTTGTAAAGCCTTTTCTGACTGCTATCCAAATAGAGTCAGTTCTCACTTTTCCCTGCATATTTCTATCATGATACAGTGTATTTTTGTATTTTTTGTGCATGTCTTATCACAGTATGAGCTTCTTTTATGGTAGAAGTCATCATCATAATAGCTGATACTCGTGTCAGCCACGATTCTTAGTGTTACACACATTCAATTATGTTAGCATTCACGACTTAGTGAGTTAAATAGTATTATTTTACAAATGAAGATATTGAGGAACAGAGAGTTTAAGTGATTTGCCCAAAGTCACTTGGCTATTGAGTGTTGAGTTCATATATACATCAATATGCTAAATACAATGCCTATCATATAGTAGAAGCTTATAAATATTTAATGTATAAGTGAGTATGACCTGATTTATAAAGTTTATCAAATATGCATTTATTTATTAAAATATAATTTTGCTTTGAAAACTTAACGCATCATTAGGGGCGCCTGGGTGGCTCAGTCGGTTAAGCGTCCGACTTCAGCTCAGGTCACGATCTCACGGTCCGTGAGTTCGAGCCCCGCGTCGGGCTCTGGGCTGATGGCTCAGACCCTGGAGCCTGCTTCCGATTCTGTGTCTCCCTCTCTCTCTGCCCCTCCTCCGTTCATGCTCTCTCTCTGTCTCAAAAATAAATAAACATTAAAAAAAATTAAAAAAAAAAGAAAACTTAACACATCATTAAGATAAAAACAATTTTAAAAAGTTCCTTACATATATAGATATATTTATAAAATGTATAAAGTTTGCCTATATATTTATATAAAAAAACAAGTTCTCAAAACCATGATCTCCAAAAAAGTTGAACTAGAAACTTTCTCAACATAATACATGTGAAAATGTTATTGCTAATAAAACTTTTCATCTACTCAGTCATGCATAATGTAATTATATTCGCTCTTATTCTAGTGAAATTACACTTTTGCTCCTGAAAAATTGAGAGTTCTCGCTGTGTAAATGCTAAGAAAAGTTTTATGGTACCATCGATTTTGTTAAGTCCAGACCAATATTACTTAAGAAGCATAACCAAAGAGCTGTAGGAAATACCATTAATCTTCTCACATTTTGTTATTATTCCCTGAGAGGCTGAAATATTATAATCCTGAATTATTCAAGCCAATTGCTTAATTCTTTGTTTCATAAGTTCACACACTAAAAATTTCATGCAAAAAAAAAAAGAAAGTTTTTGGTGACATTTAGAGATCCGTTTTACTTATATAATACAAAATAACCAGCTAAGTTTGGAAAGATGCACACAAGTTTTAAAAAAAGCTTATTTATAGTTCTGATATACACCTTATGCATTATTATAATTTAAATTTTATAGGTATATAGAATGTTGAAAGCAATAAAATTAATCTTAACTTCTGAATAGTGTCAAAGTGGAATGTTCTTAACTTCACATATTTTCCATAATGTGATATAGTATTTATTTCATAGTAACTTAATAATAGGCCTCATAAAACGCAGGTATTTTTACCTTTTGGATAGTTCTAGAAATAATATGATTTTTATAGTTTCTGGAAACATCACGTTCTCAGGTTCATCCACATCACTAACATAAACTAAGCAGGCAAAAATGGAATTATTTGGTCTCTAAATCTAAAATAATTATTTAAATATTAAAACCACATTTAGAGCATAACCTAAGTCTCACAAAAACCAGTGAATACAGCATTCCAGATTCTCATCCATCTGGATGAAAGAGCAGAGAAGAAATGAGGCCAGGTTGCCATTGCGGGGAAGGTCTGAAGCAGAGCACCTTTTCCTCACACAGTAGGTGAATAATTCCATTCGGGTTGCACCAGAGGCCACCACGTGTAACATTACTATCTAAACAATCAACCTGGTAATTGGGTATTGATTATCAAGGCCACAGTCCTTCATGGCCTTGCTTGCTTAAAATGGACATGAAATGTGACACATGAAACGACTGGAGGTCTGGCAATGTTGTGACAACTGCTAGTAACATACCGAAAATTCTTCTTGAAACTTTAGGTTGTTGTTTGTGCAAAGCTCTTCAACATGTTGCAGGAAGGATTTCTTGCTCACCGGCCTCCAAGCAAAGAAAGGTATAAATATTATCACGTTAGATTGAGTTCTTTCGCTTTAGCATGGCACTGGCTGTACAGTTAATGAGCCACAGAACAACAGACATTTCAAAACCCATAAACCACACAGCCCTTTAAAGTCACTCTGTCATATTTACAAAATTAACTTTTCCACTGTAAGTTTGCTTTCTTTGTCTCCTGGCACAAAATTCTTTCAATTTTCAAGTGACTTTCGATGAATGATTTCATATTTTAATGAAGAAAGTTTTTCAAGTAAATATAAGGGCATAAAGTTATCATTGAATCCTAAAGCACATAATACCTCTTTGTCATACAGAAAACATTTTATACATTACAAGGTTTTAGAAGATATAAAATATTGCAGTGACCTCATTCTCATAATGACATGGTTTTTAAACCCTAAGGAGTTTAAATATCCCCGTATTACTTCCCAAGCTAAAATACAGACATGCAGGCTTCGCCCCAGAGAGAGAGAAAGCATTTCTCCAGTTACCATGCAATTAGTCATGCTTTTATGATTTATATCCAGCTTGGAGGTTTTTCTAGCAAACATACAAGAAAGGAACCACACATTAAGATTCATTGAATCAGTGAATCTAGCATTGATATTCAAAAAGAAGAAAAGATATTTAACAAACTTACTTGATGGATTTTCTATAACTAAGTAACCTGCAACAGAGATTGTGTTAAATGCATTGTAAGTTGAGGGTATAGTTCTTTCTAAAAGACTTCTAGACTAAAATCAGAAAAATATAATAAATCGGTAACGTATGATGTGTTATCCCTTTAACTGATAGGTGATCGTTATTTTAAATTCTATTTCAGTTGTCTAATATTTGGATCTAAATATGGCCAAATAATAACTTAGTTTCTCTCTCAAGCTAAGGCACCCTTTTATGCTGTTAGGCCTTTGGAGTACTGTGTTAAAAACAGGTCTTTTTTAAATTTTATTTTATATATTGCATAGTATTTAGGGTCTAAGAGAGTTAATGTGGATTAAAAAAAATATTTTCTTTGTCCACAGAGAGTGCTTAACCAGGGAGAGTGGATCTTTGAAAAATGACATCATATTGCTTAAATTTTATTTCATGAGTGAGTTTTGATGAGTATGTAACCATAAAAAATCACAATTCTTTCAGTTACTTTAGACATATCTCCTGTGACACTTCATCGGTCCAATTATTTATACTCTGAAAAAATCTGAAATAATTTTTTGCAGCTAAATAGACTATGCATCACACACAAATTCAGAGATGGGCACATCTTCAATAACACATTTGTCATGCACAATTAGCACCGCAAAACCACAAAAGGCACAAAGTATAATGAAATAAAATGAATAACATATAACTTTTTCAAAGTTTTAAAATTTAAATATTATCAAGGATGATTTTGCTGTATTCCTTAAATGAAGAATATTTATAAGAAGATGTGGTTTTGAGGTAAAGAATAAATGAAAGAAAATAATTAGATTGAAAGATGCAGCATAAAGAATACTATACAAATAGTCTCAAAGGGGTGGGTTCAATGAACAAAAAATGAGTCAAAAAAGTTCAATTTATTACAATATAGGAACTGGTGAAAAATATGGGGGTGCAGGAGCAAGTACTACCAAGAAGAATGAAAGAATTCTTGGCTAATGCTTTAGGTGTCCCCAAGGAGAAGAAGGTATCTCCCAGCTTCTTAGGGTATAACCTCATAGAGCATACCATTATCAAACACGGCATCACAGTGATAAAACAGCAATGTTTGAGCAAAGTCTCCGTGGATGAACTTGTAAGCTTCCCACGATATCCTAGAGTGATTCTAAGAATGCAACAGAGAAATTTTTAACCAAATGAATATGGAGATGACTGAATGGGCTATTGAATCAGAATCTTTGATTTGGGGTTTAGAAAAGAAAGACAGACTATCTGAATTCGAGGCTCTGGAAATACTTCTTATATAGCAACAGATGCAGTGGGGACTGGGGCAACAATCGATCCCTGTTGGAAATAATTACTCTTCAGCAAAGACCAGTAAGAAGAAAATATAATCATGGGCTAGACCCATACTACCCAAGTTCCCTTAGATGCCTGTTGCCCCGATGCTTTTATGCCACAATATTCCTCAGAAACAGGAAAAGCAAGGGGTTAGGTTAGGCATTCCTGCTTAACTGAGCTTAAGATAGAAATATGAATGAGACATTTGAATTAGCAAGACCAATTTCCCTGCTACCACAGGGAAATGGAAATTCTTGAATTGCATGGAGATTGTTTTCATATCAACTTGTGAATGGTGAGATTCAAACATATTACATCTAATTTAATGACAGGCTCATGGCCCACCTATTTAAGGACAGTCAGACTGCCATCCTATAGTAGGAAGAGTCTCTTTTCCCAGAGAATCCAAAATTATTTGAGGCAGTATTGGCAAAATATTTTTACTGAGCCATCTAGAATCTAAAGTAGGGCTAGTTTCTGCACAGCCATCAATAAGGTATTTGAAGAATCAAAATATGTTCATGAAGTCCTCAAAATACATTAAACATGAATAATCATATTAAAATATAAATGAGCAAGAAATAGTTGAACCACCAATTATTCACATCCTGGCTCTTATTATCATTAATGATTTATATTTTCACTTAGAAATTATAATTAATTTAATAAAAAGATGTTTCTTTTATCAATTTATTTACAGTGAAGAATACTACAGAAAGTTGCTTTTTTTTACTATTATTTTATCTTGCAATTGAAAGATCTCTGTAAAGATACTAATTTTATTTTTTAAAATTTATTTATATTTATTCATTTTTTAAAGTTTATTTACTTATTTTGAGAGAGAGAGAGAGAGAGCAGGGGAGGGGCAGAGAGAGAGGGAAAGAGAGAATCCCAAGCAGGCTCCATGCTGTCAGTGCAGAGCCCAGCACAGGGCTCGATCTCACAAACCATGAAATCATGACCTGAGCTGAGATCAAGAGTCAGAAGCTTAATTGACAGAGCCATCTAAGCGTCCCTAAAGATATTAATTTTGAACTGTAACTGGCTATTAGATTCAGGTGAATATTTGTGAATTCTTTCCTTACTATAAAATATGATGCCTTTATTGGTTTTAAATATGGGCTCTAACAATTACTAGCTGGGTTACGTTAAGCAAGTTACTTAATCTTTCTGTGCCTCAGTTCCTAATTTGTAAAATAAGGAAAGCATATGTAAATCAAGGTCATATATGTAAAATGTTTAGAAATGCCCTTGGCTTTGGAAGCAATACATAAGTATTAGTTACTATCATTAGTATTAGAATTGCTATTTCTACTCTATTTTGTAAAACTCAAGCTCCTCTTACCCATCTGTCCTACAATTCATACTGATACAAAGGAAGAAATTTTTTTGTTTCTAAAAGAATACTTTATCTTAATTTTACTCAAAACTTGGTAGACTAGAATGTGCTAAATTAAGCAGCAAGATTTCCTATTTTATTCTTAATCAAGGTCTCAGCATAAAGAATGATCATAGATAAACAGACTTCAAATCTAAGCCTTGCTTTCTAGTTCTCAATTCAAGATCCCAAATACATCTCTAATAACATAAAGACTGTAATAATTCAGTTTTCACATTATCATGTGAAAGCATTTCTCATCATGCCCACATTTGTAATGTTCTTCCTTACAACTACCTTTCACATATCCTGTTTGTACTCCACATACTTTCTAGCATCCCTCCCTCTCAGTTTGTACCATTTCAGGTGTTTTACCACAACCATATCCTACTGATTCCTCAACAACTGATTCAAATGTTAACCCTTCTATGGACCTTACTCTGATCTGTTATAGAGAAAATAACTTCTTTCTATAAAACCAAATTTCTATGGACAGGTCACTAACCACTTGTATTATGGCTGTATAAGTACATGTATTAAGGATATACATGTTGAGGTTCATGTATACTTGAAGGCTGGGGCAGGATTAACACTTGGTTTTGCTATAAATCCCTTGTAACCTTATTCATAGTAGACAATGAATTAATCATCATTAAATATAAAACTGTGGATGCATTCAGACTAGGACACATAGAATGTTAAACATAAATACTCTGATTATTATGAGAGTATCTAAAGTGAATGAATTTTCCACTAAAATAGAAGGCAATTGAGAATTCTCAGAAGTTTTAGCTAAGTATGATCAATAGATGTATGAATAAACACTATATGAGTCTAACCAAAGCCATATTGGATCCCCTAACTAGAAGTTAACAGGAGCTAGATACCTCGTAGGAAATTAGATATATGAATAACAAAATCATCTTGCCTATACAACTAATAAAAAGATACACTTCAAAAAAAACAACTAAGAACTATTTTGGCTTTATTTTCCTTTGTATCACTCTCTTTTTCTAAACCTAGTCACTTTATGTAACCTATTCTTTACATTTGTATTTACGTAATATGAGAAACAAGACTTCTAAAGTCTAATTTTTATGTAATTTTCCAGTCTATGCTTATGTTACCAGTATGTGTGACCTGAAATTGAAATACCTATCTGGATGGCTTAAATTGAGAAGACATTTTGGCACACATTACCTGACTATTCAAATAAAAGATTTTTTGTTGTTGTTGTCTATAGTATCCATATCATTGCTTTGATACTTAGCTTCATATTATAAAGGTGCATTTTTTCCATTAAGAAATCGCTGCATTCTAAATTTTATTATAGGTTTTAAAGTCTGTTTTTATATAGGAAAAAAAATAAATTTGAACAATTTATACACGGAACTAGAAAAGAAGGTGGAGCATAATACACAAAAGCATTGACTTTTACTGATGAGAAAATTAAATTCTTTTAGGAAAAATTGTTTGTTTAGATAAACATAAAAAATACCTCATAGAAATTAACGTCAGCAATGTTATTTTAGAAGGAGTGTTATTTCCAAATCAAGTGATCTGTGAAGATATTTAAAGAAACTCAAATAGCAAGCTTTTTATTAACATTTTTAAAAACTTAAAGTGTTACATAGGGAGAATTTTAGACTGGTATGGTACACTTATTTTAACCCTTATTTTATTCACTTACAATGGTGAAGATACTGTCAAATTGTATTCAGTTCGTTATTACATAAATCAATTTGGGAACTGTCCAGATTTCAATAAGATAACTGACCACTTTCCAACAGGAAGGGCTAAACACTTCTTATTACATGAATCTTAGCTGTCTTAAATCCTATTCCTTTTTTTTGGAAAAGGGTATTATTTCATGTCTGGGCTCATTTTTTAAAAGTCTATCAAAAACTTAAATTCCACTCAGATTACTCTTGATAGATTCAGAGAGGAACCATTTATTTATGTTGGCAGTGGTGATTGAAGACCATATTGTCACAGAGACTCAGCTTTCTCTCAAGGTCAATTAGTTGAAATCTATAGGGAATTAAAATATAGTCCAAATAGAGAGCTATGGATGATAGCCTATAGATGAGCAGCTTAAATCAGCATTACCAGTGGCATAGGACAAATTGAGAAACCTCGTGTTTTCTACTTAGATTAAAAAGAAAAGAACCTCAAATTTTATTGCATTGGTTTAAACTATGTATTTGTCAAACTAACAACATACTTCATATTCAAATAAAATTTTGTTAAGAATCTTTCTGGTAAAATATCTTAATGAACCTTTCCAAGTTTTAGAAAATGTTGAGAGTGAATTTTTAATTTATAAATTTCAATCGCCATTAATTGTTCTAACACTTACATGTACTTCTTCAATGATATCCTATTACTTATCCACAACATTTACTATAATGATTTCAAAGGTGTCTTAAGTTTTGTCTTTTCCTATTGTTTTTATTTGTTTTAGGCTTTAAAAAGTATTCTTTCAGATCCTTCTTCATTGTTTTATCAAATCACCAACAATTCTTCTTTGGCCCCTAATATAAATTTAAACAATTATCCTAATCAATCCTTGAAAAGTTAAAAATATAACTACCATATGATCTAGCAAGTCTACTTCTAGGAATGTCCAAAGGAGATGAAAACACTAACTCAAAAAGGCATCTGCACCCCTATGTTCATGGCAGCATTATTTATAATAGCCAAGACATGGAAACAACCTAAATGCCCAGCAGAGGGTGAATGGGTGAATGGGTAAAGAAGTTGTGGCATGCATATATATATATGGATATATATATATATATATATATATATATATATATATATGGATATATATATATATATATATCTCCATAAAAAAGAGGAAATTCTACCATTTGTAATAACATGGATGGGTTGGAAGGCATTATGCTAAGTGAAATAAGTCAGAGAAAGAAAAATAGTATATGATCTCACTTATATGTGGAATCTAAAAAACAAATAAACACGAATCCATAGAGAAAGAGATCAGATTTGTGGTCACCAGGGACAAAGGGTGGAGGGGAGGGAGAATTGGAGGAAGGTGGTCAAAAGATGCAAACTTCCAGTAATACGATAAATAAGTACTAGGGACCTAACGTACAACACAATAACTATGGCTAACACTGCTATATGGTATATTTGAAAGCTGTTAAGAAGATAGATCCTAAGAGTTCTCATAACAAGGAGAATATTTTTTTCTTTTTATTGTATTTATATGAAATATATATATACAATTTTATTGTATCTATATGAACAAATATATATATTGTGGTAATTATTTCATAATATCTGCAAATCAAACCACCATGCTGTAGACCTTCAACTTATACAGTGAGCCATGTCCATTATTTCTCAATAAACTTGTAAAAAATGTTAAAAAAAATATTATCCTAACCAATAGCTGGTACTATACAGCTGACTCTAAAACCTCACCTTATAAGGTAAACACACCACTTGAATAAGTGGTGTAATATAGTTCTTATTTAATTAGAAAAACAATCAGTAAGTGATATCTAAGTACTTTCTCAGTATATTTCCTCATATCTGTAAAGATAAACAGGTTTAATAGGAGCTTAGCTATTTAAAGGGCAGCTCTTTGGAGGCATCCCTTCCTTTTTCATCCCAGTATGTCCAGTGTCTACAACAGTGCCTGGCACTTGATAGGTGCCTGACTGATCCTTCTTTTACTCAAACAAGATAAAATGGACTTCCAAATAGATAAGGAAAAGCAGCATTCTTCCTGACATAAAAGAGCCGTGAGAAGATTCCCAAGGAGGCAAGAGGTATATTTTCATTATTATGAAGTCTTTCGACATTAGCACTTTTGAAAACAAAATTCTTGACAGATGTTTTTTCTTGTCTACCACATATCTTAGATTCTAGCCATGGGCATAAGATTAGCTACCTCAGGCAAGAGGGCAGAAGGAGTAGACAGAGAAGCTGAAGAAATTGCTGACAGCTGTTTGAAGAGGTGGACACAGACTCTCAGTGAGAATTTAATGAAGAGGACACAGATGACATAATATCTAAAAAGAAGCACTTCTAGCCTGAACTATTATCAGCTAGCAAGGCAGGTTAGCACTGAAGTTCTTCAGTTAAGGGTTAGAAGGGAACCACAGAAAACTAAATTTGGAAGAAGACTACATCTACTTTAACAAATATGATTTATGAAGAGGTGTTCTATAAAGGTTCTGATGAATCCAAACTAATTAAGTTTACCTCTATCAAAGTAAGAGCTCTGACTAAGCTGGATACTACTGACTAATTCTAAGAGAGGACATTTGGTTGTGGAGGAGAAACAGTGAGGATTCTATAAAAAATGGAAGTATTCTTCTCTGAGGCATTAATGGCATAGAGCAAAAAAAGTAAAAGAATTCTGTTTAATGATGTCAAAAAAGGATATTTGGCAGGGGGCAGGGTTGCTCAACCAGGCCTCTTGTGAGTCTAGAATGCTGAGGGGTCAGCTTTGAGTGCTGGTTGGAGTTGGATATTTTATGTGTGATGTGATCACTTAAACCTTTAGCTCGACAGAATCTTACTTTGACAACTGAATCTGATCATGCAGGTCCTTTGAGGAAAACGTATTTTTATAAAACTATTTTAATTCTGTCAGTGGGAACTTGGCAATTAGTTTATATGAAGTAAAACAAGGTTACCTATGATTCCAAAATGCTGAATATGATTAGAGTAGAAATAGTCCTGGATTCCACTGTTTTAATCATGCTGAGTACTATTCATGATCAATGAGAATGTCAGGAGCCTTGGCCCCATCCAGGCTTGTGGTTCATGGGGACTGATTCCTCTGTAATAGATTTGGGATTTTGAAATCAAATACATTTTTGTTCTTTGCCTCCATTCATATTCTTTGCCTGAACAAACTGGTTATCTCTGGGGCACTCGATCAGTTGCTGGAGTCCCTGGTAATACTGACATTTTGCTATGCTACCCTCAGAATGCATAAAGCAAGTTTTGTGCTAGCCTACAGATGGCATTTCCAAGCATCAGAGGAGTGCCTGAAAGCATGCACAGTTGGCTACCCATTGGTTAGGGCTGAAGTACAGATTCCATGAAATGTGCCACTCTGTGTATGCCCCAGAGGCACAGAATGGAAAATTTCATCGTCTTGGTCTTTACAGATTGCCACCTGGAGTAGTCGAAATGAGCTTGTGTGAAGTGTGGACCCAGACTCCATCTGTCAGATGGAGAACGCAGCTTTGTATCATGGTAATAATAACACAAGATGCATGTGCAGAAATCTAGGTGAAAACCTATTTTACTATCAACTAACACAACATGAGAACACAGCAAATTCTCAGGACATGCACATTACGAGTCAATGTGCTTTTTGATAAGGTTAACTTTACCATATCAATAGCATGCAAATTATAGAGGATATATTGTACCTAGAAAGCATAGGGCTTTTTTTTCCTTTGGCTTTGGAAAAAATAGCACATTAAACAACAAAACGCTCAGTATAATACATTTAAAAATATAGAGCACACCAGCTGACAAGATGAAAACAATCACAACAGAGCTCTGCACCACCATAGTAACTTACTGGATGACAAAAATCTCCTTGCGTCTAAAGAAAAATGAAGAATATCTGGAAGTAAACATTAATTGTTTATTTAGTACACGAACACACTGGATTAGTTTTTGCTGCCACCAGCACATGAGCATTAACTGTCTTGAGCTTCATTCCACTTCAGGACATCTCTTGTCCTGAATTCACATGGTCAGACATTTCTTATCTGGATTCATGTATTTTTGCCATTGTTTGCAAAATGGTTTCAGATAGAAGAAAAATTAATGACCAGAGTCTGTCAAAGAACTGATGGCAATTAAAATGCTAACAATTTTACATAGAGTTTCATATATCAGTCAAATATTATGTATTCTTATTGAAGGACAGTAAGACTTGGACTATTAAAGAATTTTTAGCTTCTGCAAGTTTGAACCTAGACTAAAATGCCATCACTCCTTTGCCCGTTATCACTAACGGACAAATAATTTGAAAGAAGCAGGTCTTCCCTTAGAATCATTTCTCTGCATAGGAAAACTGCTTGAAGAAGGATACCATGGGGCCTTGTTTTTTTAATAGGGGTAATATTGATCTCATCTAGTACGCTTCAGAGTTCACACACACACACACACACACACACACACACACACACACACACAGATACAGGTGTACCTTGATAACCTCCAAATCAAACAAACCCAGGCTAGCATCATGGCTCTCTTATTTACTAGATCTATGACTCTGGACAGTTACTTAAATTCTCTAAATATCTTTTGTTTTTCATTTGTAAAATGGGATTAAAAGTACCCACCACAAAGGAAAGAGTTAAGTGAGATCATTACACACAGAATTTAACACATAGGAATTGCTCATAAACAGTAGTCATTATTATGTTAGCAAACCCTCTGTGTGAAGGTAGGTTGAAGTGATAATTTGTATAAAGATTGTAAATAACAATAACAATTCCAAATGTATTCTGATTTACAGTTTACAAAGCACATTCATAGAATTCTTTTAAATGGTAAGCTTCCTGAAGACATATACATTTAACAAAAATTCAACGCATACTTTTAAAGCTATGGAAGAAAGAAAGATACTCTTAAAGTAGCAATTCAGTTGTTTGCTTTATTTTGTTAGAATTTTAATTCCACTCATGATTGGGCCTTGAGTCTAATTAATGCACCATTACATTCACTCAAGTAAAACAGGCAAGATAATTAATATGGAATGATGCACACAATTGGGGGGGAACAGTTGAGGCTTGGAAGAAATTGAGTGTCAATAAAATACTTGTGAACATTCTGGTGGGTTGTTTAATTTTAAGTGTTATAACCCTCTTGGAAAAGGAGTTTGTATTGCAGTGAAATTAGTTAAAGTAAGTCACAGGACCTGCTGGTCTCTGCAACCTTGAAGATTCAGGTCTGCTTCACCTGAATGTTTGCTGATCTTGCCAATATCTCCTCCGAGAAACTTTTCTCACCTTCATGGGCTAAATGGCTGTGTTTCAAAGGAGCCATCACAAAATGTTTTGTTCATTTGCTTACAAATAACAAACCCTGAGGGTCATTTTCTAATCTGGTAAATATGGAATAGATGAGCCCAAAATATTAGATACTCTTCCTAAGAAATACATCTAGCATCGTCTCAACTTAAATATAAAATGTGCATGAGGAAATGATATAATTATCATTCCAAATAGGAATTTAAAACATTATCTTGGCCTATCCTGAATGTTCTCATGGAGTTACAGAGTACTAAATCATTTTTTTTTAATTTTTTTAACGTTTTTTAATTTATTTTTGAGACAGGGAGAGACAGAGCATGAACAGGGGAGGGTCAGAGAGAGGGAGACACAGAATCGGAAACAGGCTCCAGGCTCTGAGCGGTCAGCACAGAGCCTGACGCGGGGCTCGAACTCACGGACCGCGAGATCATGACCTGAGCCAAAGTCGGCCGCTTAACCGACTGAGCCACCCAGGCGCCCCACTAAATCATTTTTTGAGTTTCATTTTCCTTCACAAAGAAAAAGTATAATGTGCCAGAATTCTTCTTCAGATTCTTTGTGCAACAATGTAGAATATAACTAAATAATGAGAGTTTGCACATACAAAAATTACAGGATGAATCTCAACATGTAAATATATATGCAGGCATGTATCATAAAATAAATACTTTCTTAACTACAAAAAAGTCCTTGACAAGATTTAGTACAAGCATCATAATGATCTTTTGTCAACTAGATAATCCCTAAAATTAATATTTTGATTAGATATTCTTCTTTTATCATTTCTCTTATGGACATGTCAAGACATATGACACTGAGGAAAACTGCTTGTCCAGCTAGCTAGAAGAGAGTAGGCAGGTTGGAGGGGAAAGACCATGTCTAAGCCAAAAGTAGAAACAGCATATGTTAGCTGGGTAGATTTAAAGGAAATCATCTAAGTTCTTTGCTGCAAATAACACAGACATACGACATAAGTTATTCAACAATTTACAAATGAACTCAAATGCTCTGATTCTTTAGTCTCAGAATATACTGTCTCTTTGGCTCTACTCTCATGACCTGTATGACTTTGAATAGATTTAGATCTTCCAGCACCTCAAAGACAAGTGAAGAGCTTTAGAGCTTCACAGAAGGACGGTCCCTTGTATATGTACACATGACTAATTATGGATTTGTTAGTTACCATTTTTTTAGACTTCATATCTAATGTATTAGTGATCTTATTAAATGAAAAACCTTCGATAAATAGTAAAGCTGGAGACAGATCTCTGTAATGAAGAGTTAATACTCAAACAACTTGCTAGCTATTTTAATACATTTCTGCAATAAATCAAGCAAAGGATATTATTATGTGCCATTGAAATTACAAATAAGAATGTTTTATAGTCAGTAATGCTAGAATTGTAACAAAAAATGAGAAAGTAAAAAGCACAGAAACTAAAGTTTCCAACTATGCTATTACTGGGGGCAATATATGAATTTTCTATGTGCAAAAGTAAATAAAAATTATTTGAAATATACTTGAAAGACACTTCTACATCAATTTACAAATAAAGCCACATATATGTAAATAAACATGGGAACAGGAAAACAAATAATTAGGAGTCAAGGTTAAGTAAGGCGGCCCCTAATTTATAAAAACCCAATAATAAACTATGCAGTCCTTATCCACCTTTCCCTTTAGCTGCCATGACAAACCCTGTTAAGAAAAAAAAATCCTACAGCGTTTAGATAATAGCTGTGTTCAGAAGTGCAGGAAAGGGCAAGCTGTAAAAACACACAGAGCTTAGGGGATCTAACCTCACCATAGCCTGCCTAGAATGGTAACCTCCTTCATCAAGAATACTTTAATACTGACTGACTTTTTTCACTTTATTATGTCATATCTCCTAAAGATCTACATCCTAAGGACTATTGGGAGATCAATAAAGATTCTTTTAAAAAAAGGCCCTAGAAGTGTTTAGATACTTAGAAGTTCACATTTTATTATGAACAGACTCAACTAAATTGTTTAAACAAGTAAAATTAATTGCACTGAGAGAGTTGATGTTTTATCCCTGGTACTTTTGGGTGTAGAAGAGAATGAGGTCTGTAGAGGGGGCACAAAAATTTGAGAAAGTGGTACAGAAAGGGAGTTGGGGAAATACTATAGAAATTCAGTTGGCTCCAGAGGGAAAGGAGAAGAAATTTCTTTTTACCATGAAGGATGACCCTTTTAGCACCGAGATATAGTCTAATACTGGAATGCTCTATTACTCCTATGATGTGGCTTAACTTTGGCAGATTACCCTGAGGACCTCTTTTTTTTTTTTTTTTTTAATTTTTTTTTTCAACTTTTTTAAATTTATTTTTGGGACAGAGAGAGACAGAGCATGAACGGGGGAGGGGCAGAGAGAGAGGGAGACACAGAATCGGAAACAGGCTCCAGGCTCCGAGCCATCAGCCCAGAGCCCGACGCGGGGCTCGAACTCACGGACCGCGAGATGGTGACCTGGCTGAAGTCGGACGCTTAACCGACTGCGCCACCCAGGCGCCCCAGGACCTCTTGATCTTTTATATGTAACATTTCTTATGTGGAAAACTATGTCCTAGGTAATATATAACCATCTTACACATGTTCTTTGGAGCACTATCCATTTTGTTGCATCCATAGATACAACCTTTATTAGAATATAAACAAAGGTAAATACCTAAATATAAAGAAGTGAGTTTTTCTCTTTAACAAATCAGATTTCCTTCTAATTTAGTGATAATACTGAATAGCTTTCATCTTGCAGTATTTGGAAGGGCCCTGCTTATCACATGGCACTTCCCACTATAGCACATATTAGATATTTTTAGACATGCTGGAAATATTCTTTCAAAGTCAATCTATTTGGTAAAGACCGGCTTTGCTAAATGACAACTGTAAACAATTCCTTTCTGAGCTCAAAAACTTTGATGACATATTTCAACAGTTAATAATAATTTTTTAAAGTACAGAAGTGTTGTGCATATACTTTGGAACAACTATAATGTGCTTACAAACATCACAAAATATTGGATCTAAACTTGTTATAATAACCTGATGACAGTTTTTATTAAGAATTTGATGAATTATCTTAATAGACACATTTTTCAAATGTGCCAACATTTAGAATATTTTTTAATGATTTTAAAAGGATTTAAAATACTCTAAAATTAAGCACTTTAGTATTTCCAATACATACCGAAGGCACACTTTTCCTTCCAAAGGTAATTTTTACTTTGTATTTAATTTTTAAATACTAAGCGATTTAAAATATAAAGTGTTAATACACAAGTTGGACTTCTAATGTAAGTTTACACTAAAAAAAAGAGCTATGAGAAAGGCTTTTATAAATATGATATAAATAGTATCAAGTAGTTACAAATTTATTTAAAACTGTGATTAAAAATATGGATACCTCCAGAAAACCCATAGAAAGAAATCATATGAAGTAAATTATTAAACATAATTTTAAAGGCTTAATGTGTAAAAATATTTGTTTCAGGACAAAAAAAAAGAAAGAAAAAGAAAGCTTGGTTGAATATTATAGTCCAAGGTTCATATTGAACTCAAAGCATAAGGAAGATTAAGTGATTCTCCGAACACCAGTGAGAAGTGTGCAGAAGATGGAGGTCACCCTTTGAAAGAAGATCTCTATGACCTGTGTTAATAGGAGCCCCACAAACACTTCCAACAAGCATAGGTCAGAATAGGGTCATGGCTCCAGGCCCTCTGAACCACTGTTCGCCAAGAGGAGTGTGCTCACCGCGTTAATCTCTCGCCCTTCAGTTCCAGGTCTGCCACTGTGATGAGCTGATCCAGCTTGAATTTAGTGTCAATAATTTCTGCATCCCGAGGAGAATATGTGCCACCTTCTTTCTGCTTCTGTCGAATTCTAAAAGAAGCATAGTAAAGTCCAAAAAGGAAGTATCATAGAAAGCATATAAACTTAGGTTTTGTTTTCTTTTTAAGATATTAGTCAAATAATTTCTTTGTTGGGGTCATTTCTCTGAATATGTTGCAAATTTATACCTACTCAACTTCTTTTTCTTGCTTTAATTCCATAAACCTATTCTACCATATTCCTTTAACATGTTTCTTTGGTGAAATTTCAAATTTTGATGAGCATTAGTTGATCAAGGCTTTGGTGGTCGTTGGCAAATTAAAATACAGAGCAAATGAAACCAATGCTGTGTGCTTGTTTTTCCTCTCTCTAGCTGTCTCACAGATTTGTCATAAAAAGAAAGTGTGCCAAAGTGGAAATAGCTCATTGCTATCATCACCAATACTAAAAGACAATGTCCCATTGTTTTTATATATGTGAAACATTTCTACATGCAGGAAAATGCATGGAAATATGTTTTGAATTGTCTCATTGGCTTTTTACACAAATATTGCAAAGCATATATTGTTATCTTTACATTTAGAAAACTCAGGTTCAAAAATAAAAGTCACATGAATCTGAGAATCTAATTAAGGCCCTATCATTTTACACCCTTTACATGCTTATCCTTCTTTGACACAGTATGGTGTGTTACTAGTGATACTATTATATCGATCACATTTCAAACATATTTTTATTATGTGTTATGTATTAAGGATGGTATAGAAAGTATAAAATATGGTTCTTATGCTCAAGAACATTATAATTTAGTTGAGAGGCAAGATCTAAGTGTAGAAAAAGCATAAAAAGAAAAAATCCAGATTACAATTCATATGACAACTATTAGTATTGTTAGGAAGTAAAAAAGTGAGATTTGATTTGAAGGCTCCAGAATGAGAAGGAGGAGGAAGCACATTTCTGGTTGATGGAACAAAAGCAGAGTTCTACAAAAGCCTAAGGAATGTTCTGGTGAGAACAGACCTAGTTGGCCAAAGAGAAATATGTTGGGAATTTGTAGAGAGTAAGTAAGAGGGGAGTATTTCTTGCCCACATAAGGAGTTCATCCTGTAAGGAAATGAAAAATCAGAGATTTTAGAGCAAGGAAACAATATGAATATGACCAAGGCATGTCCCTGAGGGGTATGCCTTGGCCATATTCATATTGGAAGGAAGATATCTTATACAAATTATATGTCTCTAAAACTAGAGTAATGGCTTTCTCTCACCATCTTCTGGCTGACTCTGAGAACAGTAGGCAGTGTAAGAAAAAAAAATTTTTTTCAAGAGTTCTTCAAATTAGCCATCAAAATGATGATTTGATAGGTTCAAGGTGAAACAGATGATGGGCATTCAGAATACAGGACAACATTCTTCAGGTAAAATAAAAACAGGGCCTATTAAGCTACTTAGGAAATTAGTGTCATGGTTATTTTTGCAAATGTAAGGGCCCTTTAACTCAGCAATCTACTTTATGGCTGGATTTTAGGACCATAACTAAGATTTCCCCTGAGGCCCTGCAAATGGCAAGGGAATTAGGAGGCTAATACTGAGAATTTAAAGGGGCCCTTGGAAAATGTAGCACAGACTCATTGGTAAAGTAAACAGGAAAAAGGGGCTCACCATGTAAGGAAGATGGATGTCTTTAAATGTCATGATCTCAAAAGAGATCATGTAAAAATGATCTCTTCTGTATAGTTTAAAAGTTAGATTTGATTAAAATATATTTCATTAAACCTATCATAGTTATAAATTATTTTTAAATATACAAAAATCCTGGCACCTTCTGCTTTTTTTGTTATCGCTTTATTGTCCCTTAGTTTTAAACCTGCCTTTCTTTGCCCTGCTTTGTGATATTGAAGCTAGGCTCCACACCCTAATACATCCCCTTTGCCAGCCGGTGGGATGTTAAGCTTTGTCAATGGAGAATACTAGAGTGACCTTCAAGGCAAGAGGGACAGGGAGATACTTCCCTGGTGCGTTCCAGGTCTGCATTATCATTATTCATTGTGAAAGCCCAGCAGCCCAACTCTATGAGTGCTAGCTGCCTCCTAAGTGCAGACTCTTCCCATTGGTAAATGATTCCAAGTAGCTCAGCCACCCACGTCATCCAGTAAGAGTGAGTTGTTTCTACAGACCAATTCCAGCCTGTCTACTTTCCATCAATGATCGTTAGCTTCAATAGGACAGCTCCAGCCCCTCCCTCTGTCATATTTCTCTGCCCACTGATAGGTGATAGGCTGTATGTGCCTGTGGTAGACATTCCATGTCAAACTTTGGACTGAGACTTCTTCTAATTCTTAGTTCTTTTACTGTCCATTTTTCCTCAGCCTTGAGAGAGCAGCTGCTTTGTTGTACTTGCTATTTCTGGAGCCTTTAGAGTTCTTTTACCCCTTATGATAATTAACTATTTCTACAAGTTAGCAATTTTTTTATTAAATATTCCCCATTCAAGTAACTATTGGGGCTTGTGTCTCCTGATTGGACTATGACTGAATAATGTCCATAAGCATCTTAGGAATGAGAGTACAAATAAATCTTACCTTGCAAATGCAAAAATAGCTGTTCCCAGAAGAATGATTGAAAGGATGCACAAAGTGACTGAAAGAATAATTTCTACAGTTCTTTCTGAAAGTCCTTCACCTGAAGAGCAAGAAATATAACATTATTATTAATTATAATTATGAAATATTATTTGGGTCTCAAAACACAGAAAGATATTTTCTTGGAATGTTTCTCAAGAATGCTAATAAAGTGTACAACTGTGTTTGTTCCACTTCTCCCAGATCTTCAAATCTTGGGCTCAGCCCTTGGACCTCTTCTTTTTTCTGTCTAAACTTACCACCTCAGTGAGCCCATTGCTGCCTCATGGTTTTAATTTTCATCTATATGATGATGACTACTTAATTGCTATCTGTTGAACTCCAGACATGAATATGCAATTGCCAATATGCGTCTTTAGAAATGTAATTAAAATTTCAAAATCAATATTCAAAGCTGAACTCCTATAATTCCTTCCTTTCAACTGCAATCTTTCTACCTCTTAGTTGATGGCAACCTCAATGATCTAGTTGCTCAGTCCAAAAACTTTGTAGTTATCCTTGACTCTTCCTCTCATAGAACTTATCCACAATGTCTGAGGAAATCTTGTTGCTTGTACCTTCAAAACACATACACTTTTCATTAAAAGAAATAATGGGGCTGGGGCGCTTGGGTGGGTCAGTTGGTTAAGCATCTAACTTCAGCTCAGGCCATGATCTCATGGTTCGTGAGTTCAAGCCCTGCATCAGGCTCTGTGCTGACAGCTCAGAGCCTGGAGCCTGCTTTAGAGTCTGTGTCTCCCTCTCTTTCTGCCGCTCCCTCCACTCGCACTCTGTCTCACTCCATCGAAAAAAAAAAACA
This sequence comes from Panthera tigris, assembly GCF_018350195.1. Classification (NCBI taxonomy): domain Eukaryota; kingdom Metazoa; phylum Chordata; class Mammalia; order Carnivora; family Felidae; genus Panthera; species Panthera tigris. The sequence goes on along the minus strand of NC_056666.1, from coordinate 102,764,215 downwards.
TTAAAAAAAAAGAAACGAGGGTAAGTTGGAGAGGTAGTAATCCCAAAGGGTGGTTAGAAAACAAAAGGAATTTGGGACATCTAGTGGGGCAAGAAAGCTAAGAAGCTATCAAAGGCTAATGGTACGGAAAGAATGAAAGATCATCTTGCATAAGTTCCTACTGGCCAAAGAAGAAACAATTTAAATTTTATAATGAATAAAAGCTGAAATTGGTGGAAATAGATTCAATATATAAAAATCCACAAGTTCTAAAATTATTCAATGAAAGAGAAATAAAAAATGTACAAAAATCTTTTAACTTGTAAACACCGGTTATAGCTCGACTACCATTTCCATACTTTAAAAGGAAAAATTAAGCATTTTCCCCCTAACTTTCTCAGATGGACTGTATTTTATGAATTAAAAAAAAAGTTCTAGTTAAGGGAATAAGGCTCCTCTTTACAAGAGAGTTTAGTTTAATAAATGTGGAAGGAATAATATAATTAGAAATTAGTTTTCAGTCCTAATAAAATAATTGATTCAGGTAACAATCATAAATGTATCCTTAATGAGTAGGAGGAAGGTTGTTAGGGAACTGGATATGAACAGGATGCTGAACTATCATCCTACAGACTATTTGCTAGTTATAACAAAGGGGAAAAATAACTTTTCAATGAAGGATCATGTTGTCACTACAACTAAACTCACTGATCAATTCTAACGTCATTGAAATGAGACAACCAGATATTATACACCTCCTGAAGAGAGGTATTTGAATCTAGGCAGAAACACCTGCAAAATGTCCTTGCCAAAAATGTTAATTGTGAATATTCAAACTTTTAGATTTTATTTCTCATTTATAAGAAAGTAGAGGAAGGAGGAAAAAATTAAATCACACCAAGAGAAAGCAATCAGACAAATTCAGAATATGGGACCTCCTTTAGAGCAATCTATCTGGTTGCCTTAATGTGTCTGTGACATGGGGGAAAAAAGAGGAAGAAGAAAAGAGATTAAGAGACACAACAATAGAAAATAACATATGAACCTCTTTTTGGATCCTGATTCAAACATAGTATGAGAAAAAAATCTGAGGATGATGTGAAAGTGCATATCGTATTATATAATATCAAGGATTTATCATTTTTTATTTAGCTGTGACAATATAGTAGAAATATACTTATTAAGGAAACATAATAAATAGTGGAACATCATGTTTTCTGTAATTTACTTTAAAATACTAAAAATTAAAAAGCAAATGCATAAATAAAACAAATGTGACAAAATGTTAAAAATTATTACATTCAAATAGTGAGTATTTGGGGGTTCATTATACTGTTCAAAACTTTGCGTAGCTGTATTCATCTCTCATCCCCTTTGCTGCTTGTATTCTGAGCCAGATCAGCATCTTGTTTTGCAGACATTATTGTATAGACACCTAACAAGCCTTCTTGTATCCATCCTTGTTCTCTTCCCATCTATTTTCAATATAGCAGGAATAGTAATCCTCTTAAACATTACCTTTCTACCTAAAATCCTCCTCATCTCTCACAAGGAAAAGCCACAGTCCTTCTAGTGGCCTCTGTGATCTGGTCCTTCCTTCATTAACTCCCTGATTCCCTGTTATCATTCTGACTTCCACTTCCATCTCCACCTTAACTCCACTGAAGCCAAACTGGTCTACTTATTGTTTTTGGAACATACCAGGTCAGAGTACCTGGTATTGGAGGAGTACCTGGTATTTTTGCACCAGCTTACTTCTGTGCTTGGAAAGATATTTCCCTTGCATATCTGAGTACCCATTCATAAGCTTCAGAGGTTTGCTCAAATATCACCATCTCAAAGAAGCCTACACTGACCGCTTCCTTTGTACTGAATGGATGTGTCCCCCAAAATTCATATGTTGAAGCCCTAACCTCTCAGTGTGACTGTACTTGGAGTAAGGAAGTAATTAACATTAAATGAGGCCATAAGGGTTGGGCCCTAATCCAATAAACCTAGTGTTCTTATAAGAAAGGACACCAGAAAGCTAGCTCTCTCCCTCTGTGCGCATGTACTGGGGAAAAGCCATATGAAAACAACAAGAAGGAGGCCTCTTGCCAGCCAGGAAGAGAGCTCCCACCACATAACAAATTGATTGGAACTCAGTTCTTAGATTTCTAGCGTCTGTGAGAAAGATTTCTGTTGTTTAAGCCTATGGTATTTTGTTATGGTAGCCTAAGCAGACTAAGACATTATCATATTTAAAATGGAAACTTACAACTTCCTCACTTCAGCCTTTCCCCTTCTATATCCTCTGTACTCTGTTCTACTTTTTCTTTTCTCCATTGCCCTCATCACACTTTAATATAGCTTATAATACATTTATTTATTATCCTCATGGTTCATTATCTGTACATAATGTAAAGTTCCCTAAGGACAGGAGTCTTTGTTTTATTCAAAACTGTATTCCAAGTTCTGAGAATAGTACCAGATAGATAGTAAATGCTCAATAAATACTTGATAAATTTACTTATGAATATAAATATTGGTTTTAAAATAGATACTGAAAATTTTCAGTTTGAAGATCAGCATTGAACCAAATAAGAACATACAAGGTATTTATCATTTACTTTTAGGTAATTATTAATTATAATTATAATCAACTTTAAGTTATATGAGTTATAATTTACAATTTTACTGTAAAAAGTATTAAAGTTAAGTGACAAAATAAAATAGGTTAGCTATCTGTGTAGTATGCAAGGATTAGTGTTTCACCTTTTTTCCCTGGACTGGTGCTTATAAAATGTTAACAACAGGAAGGTTCCTGTGGCTATTTTGCATGGTAGACTCGAATGAACACTGAATCTTAAAAACAGTTACCAGAGTTTCATGGTCATCTAGCATCTCCAGCTAAGTTTAGGAGACTGTAAAGCAGCATGTAGCTCATAAAGTATTTTAGATACCTCTTTTTAATATATTAACATATGAATGGCTTGTTTTTATGAATTTTCACATTCTGACTCTAATTGAATATGCTTGGGAAAGGAAACATATGAAGATGAACAAAGAATAATCTGTATCAGGTAATACTGAATCACTGGTCCTCAGAACCCAGTGGGGGAAAAAAATGATTTCATAGACCACAAAGAAGTGTTTGAGATTGGATTACCATTTCAAAGCGCTAGCCAAGTGAAGTGAGGAAATGACATATAATGTATTAATAAACAATATGTAATCCTTTGGGCACACGTATTACAAATGTACTAGTAGGAAAGGACAAAGTGTACCATGGCTGTAGTACAAACTCTGATTCACTGCTATGCATATACCTACAGGACATTACTGCACAAAATGAAGGCACGTCTCCAGATTCTTCCACAGAAAATTGAATTCTTCACGTGAAAATATAAACATGATTCTTTTTGTAATAAGCAGAAGTCATTTCCTGACTAGACTTAAAATTCTACAAAGTCCACTTTAAATTGTTTTATTTGCATAATAAAATGTACTGCTGTAAGTAAGCAATCATAATTATAAATCACTATTTTTCATAAGTATTTTTGATTGAAATTATCATTATTTAAACTCAGCTGATAGATCTGACTTAAGCCAGTTTTATAACTCTAAGAAGAATCTTGAATTACATGAGTTCTAAAGCTCATAGGACATATCTTCCTCTTGACATAGAGGTATGTCATGTGAAAGATCTTAAAATTATTATTAATCTTAAAAGAAAATAAATTCTTAGAACTTAAGTATAAGGATCTCTTCTCTTTTGAACAGTACTAATCATCCAAGATATTCAAGAACTGCACGGACAATGTATTAAAAGTCACTCAATTTCATAATTGAAGAGATGTAAGTTAAAATACCCAAGACATTTTATTTTCATGCATAAGTTTGGCAAAATATTAAAAGTAGATAATAAACAGTGGTTTCCAGGGTGTAGAGAAAAGTGATTTATTCCTTGTTTAAAAAAAACAAAAAGAATTTTTGTATCTTTATGTGCAAAAATAAAGCATACTTATGTGTGAATGCTAATCTCAAAAAGCTAACACAAGAAGATGAAAAGAAAACAGCTGGAAGTAATTAAAAATGTTGCAAAGAGAAAATGGTAAGGCAAGGACAGGAAGTCCGTGGGAACAGAAAAAGCTCCAAGAGTAACGCAATTGCAACCCAATTGGACACTTAGAGATTTCCAGACACTGTATACAGCGGTTACAAGCACAGCACTGGCTTGAGTCCAGCTGCCTGGGTCTAAAGGCTGGTGCTGTCATGTCCGACCTCTGTAACCTTGGGCAGGCAAGTTGCTTAAAAACTCATTTTCAGATTTCTTACCAATCAATTGAGGATACCTATAAATAGGAAGTTATGTTAATAGTTTTGTGAAGAATATGTGGGGTTATGCATAAAAACCCTCATAAAAGCCTTGGCATATAAATAGACAATTATCTTTATTAATAAACATTTTGTATCCATTCATCCATTCATTCATCTGATTTAATCTTCCAGTTAGCTTATGAGGGAGGTATTATTATTCTCATTTTGGAATGAAGATTTCAGAAGTTAATTTGTTAAGTAACCGACCCAAGTTCACATAAATTTAATATATCCCTATACTGCCCAAAATATGTCTGACTGACTGCAAAGTTTACGAGGTTCAGCACCACATTACCAGTGCCTCGTTAACATCATAAACCTTTCTTCATTCCCCTGGTGTCTTGGGGACAAGTGATCCTTTTGCTGCAAAAAAAAAAAAAAAAAATACATAGAGACGCCCTATTTCTGTTTCTAAGTGAGCATATTGGAACTTCTCATTGTTAGCATAGTAATTAAATGAGAAGTATTATGACAAAAGAAAACAATCATAGAGTGCCTTTGCCATGGGGTTTAAGGTTTCATCTTGTTCAGCTTTAATGAAGCCCTGTAAGGTGCAGAAAGGAGTGTCTGCTTTTTAAATCACGGGAATCTTCTATAATTAAACCTTGTAATCAAAACATTGCCTATGAGCAGTTTCCATAAACTGATGTGCCTAAAGAGGATTTTAAAAAAGAGTTTAAGAAGGGTTCTTACGAATTTTGTTAATAAAAATGTTAATGCTCAATGCTGAGTGAAATCAAAATCAAGTAAGTTGTAGGTATTTCTTTAGGATTAAAATAATGGCATAGGTCATTTCCCTTGTTTGTTCCTACAGGCCATAAAGATTTCCCTAAGTACAAACTCCTCTTCCACACATTCATCCTTATTCAGCAAAGCCCTGCTTGGCCCCTTCTCATTTGTACTTTTGTTAACCCTTTTCACTAAACTTGAACCTTTTAGTTCATCAGTCTGTGGTGATTCTTTTACCCCTAATTTTAACTTACAAATAATTGTATCTCTAAGAGGCGCAACCACTATCAAATATGACAGAAATGTTTACTCTGCACTAACTTAAAAAGACAGCCTTGTGAAGGCTTTTAAATCCCGAAGGATTTACTGATAGGTAACTTAGTCTGGAGATCACTGCCTGTGCTATGCTCAATACTGGTGAACAAATGTGTATCCACTGGTAGTTTGATGACCTAGATGGTACCTTCACTTCTTTCACTGAAGTCTGAGATCACATCCACACATAAGTCCTCAGCAGACTTGTTAGGAATGTTGGGAGCCTCTAACCTGTTGTAAATGTTATCATCTATTCCAATCCATGGTATATTTGAGAGAAACAAGGACACAAACATCCTTTGTAATCTTATGATGATGGCAGGGTATTATACCAATGCATTTTACTATTTGCTTGCTCCCATTCTCACAGGCACAAAACTATTCTTGCCATTGACCACTGTAGGAATGGCCAAATTTATTTCCTTTTTGAGTCCTTCTACTATATCTTCCTTGGCAATGTTCTTTTTCCAAAAACCCTTATGACTCCATGGCCTTTTATTAGTGTCAAATCACGGACAAGATCCATTTCCGGAGGGTGCTCTTTGGTGCCTGACCCATCAGGGTTAATCTGATATCCACAGAACCCCAAGATCCAATAGCCAGATAAAATGTGAGGACAGAAATTGATGGTAGTAAATCCATTAACCAGCCAAATGACTGGGCTACTTGTCTAGACATTGAGGAATTCTGCTCTAATGATACACTCCATACTTCAAATCTGAACATCTCCTTTCACCACAACTCAGTATTGTATCCTAGTCATCTCCACTCCTGCTTGTTGCTCTTTTGCTAACTATAAATGACTATCTAGATAGTAGAACTCTATGTGTTCAACCCAGAATAAGCATAATATAAAGCCTAATACCAAGCCACTGTTCATCAGAAGAGAGTCCATGGGAGAAACTCTAAGGAGCAGCCTGTCCTTATGTCTCTGGTCTATAAATAATATATGAACTTTGTAAAATTTGAACATAGATTCATGGAACACCTAATGGTTTTCTACCTTATACATGCAATCTATGTTTCAGCAGTGCTTCCTTCGCTAACCTTGCCAGGCTCCTGTGCTCTGCCTTCTGTTCCATTTCTTACATTCCCTTTTGACTCCTGCTGTTACCAAGGCACACAAACATTAGCACCTGGATGACTTAGGGAGGAGACAGTCATGATTTCAAAGAACCAGAGAACTGATGGTATATTTCTGCTACCTTTTAGAATTAATGATTTTATTCCACTGCATTGGCTGTGAGAGAAAGGAAGAAAAAGAAGAGCATCACTGAGGAGCACCTTGAGACTACCTGCAGCCAAAGTACTAGATGAGGCCCAGCCTTGGCCGGAGGGAAGCCATTTGGCAGAATGTGAGGAATCGCATCCCTGCACACCATGGTTTCTGAGACTTGACTTTCCCCTTTTTCATTCCGATTACCCTGGATGTTGTAACTTCGTCTCTCAGATAACTGACTGAATGTATCCTCACATCAATAATCTGCATGAAACCAGCCATCTATGAGAGACAAGGTACATGACAAACTACAGAGCAAGGCAATCTCTTTAGTGCTGCTCCTACAAAATGTCATCTCCCTGAGACACATGAGCTATCCGCTTTGTCTATGTCTTTTGTCTTCCATCAGTACACACACCAGGATCCCCATTTGGTGGTGGAAACAGTTTCTGAATGCTATAACCTAACAGAAATTATGCTGATGCCATCAAGACATTTACTTCACTGTGGTGATGACAGGGTGTGATAAATTCACCTCTCCAATGAAGAAATACTCCACACAATTTCAAAACCACAGGCTTGTCAGCCAATTGTAAAATGATTTAATTACTTGGTAAATTAATCAAGCCATTCATTTCATGGAATTAGACAGGATAGCCAAAGAAATTCAAGTCATTCCTCTAAAAACATCTATAGAGCAAACCATGAGCCCCTTCTTTGTATCTTCAAGGTTCAAAATTGCCTTAACTAAGTAGAGGCTGTGGAAGCTGGCATTTTAGACAATTAATGTTCCATAACTGGATGAGAATTTCTAACTGAAAATGATGGGAAAAATCTAACTTCTTCCAGCCACAACTCACACTGAAATCTGTTGTAGCTCGTATTATGTTATGGATCTGAATGACACACAGCGGTCCACATTCTCAGAGCTTAACACAGAGAAAATAGGGGCTGTGATGTACTTAGAGAAATCCTAAGGAAACAAGATCTCCTAAAAAAGTATATTTTAAAAATCGTTGATTATAACTGATCTGAAAAGGAGCTATTAAAATTTTTTTTACTGTGAAATAGTAATATTTTTACATATGCTATTTTATTTAAATCTGAAGGGGGACTATCATCATCATTTTCTAAATAAGGAAACTAAGGTTTATAAAAGTTATTTTTTCAAGTAGCAGAGTCAAGATTTGAATCTAGGTCTAAATCCTGTATTTGTACTGTAATGGTTATGGGATCTGTGCTAGAATCCTGGCAGAGTCATTTAATTACGTAATCTGAACTTTGGTTTCCTCATCTATATAATGGAGCTAAAATTAGTACTGAACAGCTTCTCTCAATCTCAGCACTACTGACATTATGCACTAAATAATTCTTTGCTGAAGGGGCTATGCTATGCAATGTAGGATGTTCAGTAGCTTCCCTGGCTTCTGCCCACTAGATGCCAGTAGCTTGGACCCATAATTGTAACCACCAAAAGTGGCTACAGCCATTGCTACACATCCCCTGGAGAATAAAATCACTCTGGTTGAAAACTACTGATGTAAATTAAAAGTCATGAAGAGTCCATCAGTTAGTACACACAAAGAGCCTACAAGATGATAATGGTGAAGAAGGAGGAGGAGAGGAGGTGAGGGGGAGGAGGAGTGGAGGAGAAGGGGGAGGAGGAGTGGAGGAGAAGGGGGAGGAGGAGGAGAAGGGGGAGGAGGAGGACGAGGAGGAGGAGGAGGAGGAGGAGGAGGAGAAGGAGGAGGAGGAGGAGGAGGAGGAGGAGGAGGAGGAGGAGGCGAATACTTGCATTTGACTAAATTGTACCTATGTTTTATTCAGTCCTGATTACATGGATATAATAGAAAACAACTCATGAAAGACTTGGTTAGAAAGAAAATAAAATTTAAAATGGCTGGTAATTTTCTAGTTTTTAGGATTATTTCAAGAAAATTTCCATAAATCTTTTTCTTTTTTATTAAGTAAAAATGTTTTACATATAAGATTGTATATTAAACAATCAAGTAAATATTTGCTTAGTATAAGGTTAGTATACATCAACATAGAAACAATACCATATTAAAATCTATGTCCAGATTTGAATAGATGGATCATACATCACTTAAAACAATATCAAAAATGCTATTTTTTCCTTTGAAAGGCTAATTAACCTTGAAGTGAATTTATACTTGAGAACATTAGTCATGGATTAATATATTCACTAATGAATGTTACAACTGTGATTAGCATGTTGAGATTATCAGTGAAATTAAATTACAGAATATATCTTACCTAAAGTCTTAACGGGATCAGAATAATCAGAATCAGTAAATTGTCCCATAACATTGGTGGCTCTAAATTTAAATCTATGAAATAAAAAAAAAATTAAACCAACAATTTGCATGCTATATGATTTTCTTCTATGAATAATTTAATAGCAATGAAAAATACACATTTTTTTATTCAAAAGAAAATGTATTTACAAGATGTAAACTTAGAAATCAATTGCCATCAGAGCAATATATCCTTTCTTTATGGGAGATGAATAATTATCCTGCACACGAGAGAATGACTAAAGATTTGGTCAGACTCTTGAGCAGTCCCAGTAGCTTAATCAGATGAAGTAGATTACATTCCTCATAGATTTGTTTAGAATGAATTATTTCATGTCTGTGTGAAAGTGTATTACACAAACATACTTTATAGAGTATAATAACTTATACCTCAACTACCTTTGAAAATACCAGTGAACTAGATTTAGAATGGTCATATAGAATTTATTTTGTTCACATGTTAACAAATTAAGAAAAATGCTTCTTAATGCTGTGTGCCCAGCTGTATTTTTACTTTCTATGTTTTTATGACATAAAAAAAAGAAAATGGTACATAATGGGTGGTTCTAACAAATTCAGAGACAACTGAAATTTATCTTACTTAAAAACTATAGATACCCAGGCATTTTAAAATACAAAACAAACTTATGTTAAAGTTTATGTTAAACTTAAAGTTTCACTTTACAATTTAATTTCTACTATTCTCAAATTTTTATGATTTTATTGATTATATGAAAGAGTCTGCGTTGCAAATATGCAAAATAAACAATATTTGCATATTTGCAAATATGCAAAATAAAAAAGATTACATTTTTTAGTATATTGTTTTCATAGCTGTCATATATATGATGGTTAAATTTTAGGTAATAGCCAAAGTAACTGTACTTAATAATAGAGGATAGAGCATTCTGTTTTTTCGAATGCCTGACTTCTCTACTTTTCTAATGTTAACTTGACCTAGGATGTTTATAAAGAATTTAATAATGCTTTAACTAGCAGGCAAACATGAAACTAGTTTATGACAAAAAATAATATAGTCAATTTAACAGGAGCCAATGATTAATTTAACAGAGCATTTAATAAATCCAGAATATCAGAAGTGGTTTTTAATACATTAGATTATTATGATCTGCAAAATGATAGATATTAAAGTGATTAAAGATATTAGTGATTAAAGGATTTTAATCACTAATTCAGAGTTTTGATAATACAAAGAGGAGAAAATTATTGTTATGACTCCAATAAACTGAAGCTGTCATCAAATGAAAGACTAGGATGGCATTTCTAAAACCCATATATTAGCATGTATTGCAAAATAATGGGTGAAAAGCACAAAATATTATGTTAGTCACATTATCCTCTACAGAAAGAATTAAATTCTCCTACCCATGTTCTCCAATACATGTTTTTCATATTGTCCTTCTGTCACTTACCATATCAACTCATAATTACTCTGAAGCATGCCTACTTTCCCTACAGAACTGTACATTTATGGAATGTAAGGACAATATCTTACCATGTTGATCTTTACCATGTGTTAGGTCATGATACATTATGGATGCCCAGTGCTTACTAGAAAGATGAAAGGACGGGCAGATGGATGAATGAAAGATGTTAATTAGCTTGCTATCATTATGCATAGTCAGCACCAACTATACTTACAAGTATTGCTTTTTTGGTTTCAAAGGTCCATTGCAAATTCTGTCTTCATTGCCAGGAATCATGCATGCATTATCAGCACCTATGATGTAGATTTCTTCATTGCCACTGAATTTTGTCTTTGCTTCTGTACATGGGGGGTTAGGAAAGCCTTCATTTGTAAAGTATGGCCTTGGTTTATTAAAATATGCATCATACCACTTTGTTACATTTCCATCATGCTGAGCTATTTTCAGGAAGAAAGGATAATAATTATAAGTAACAGATGAATGTATTTTGACATTTCTGAAGAACGTTTCTATAATTACATGAGGAAAATCTGGATGCAACATCTGTCACTGTATGAACCACCAGGGATAATTCAGCTGATCTACCTACATAAACAGGAAATCCTATCTTTCCCCATCACAAATGAATCTATAGGCTTGCTGTGGAGGATGACTTCTCAGGTACAGAAAAGAACATCTCTCAGTAAAGGGTAACTCTTCTGTTCATACCTCCAAAGAAGCTATCAAGACTCCATCTTGCCAAATTCAAACAATCCTATCAGTATATGGAAAAAGTAAATCACATATTGTAACTATGCCTTTTCTTATCTTGTTCAAGTACTTTACGCATAAATTAATGGTTAGTATAACTAATGATAATATTAGCAATCTGTTAAGCTCAACAGTTGTGTGGTAATTGGTAGTCAACCTAATATTACTAATTTTGAACTGAAATTTCTTTAGCATTCAACAATTCATACTCTAAAATTTAACGAGACAGGTTGACAGTTGATGATACCTCCTGCTTCTGTTACAAGCACTTGCACATTTTTGATAGGTCCATGATCATCATTGTAGTAACATATTGGCATTCTGATTGTAATTGTTGTTGAAGTCACAAGCAATTTTCCTGTGGCATCATAAATAGGGGTTGGTTTGGTTTTCGGTCGTGCTGGAGCTTTAAACAAAGAAGAAATATCACTGCAATTGATTTTTTGTTTCTGAAGAGGAGAAAAAAATTTAAATTCTCATTTCATGCAGGTGATTTACAGATAAAATGATGACAAACACAAATAACAAATGAAACAGAGTTTTGTTTGAATACAACAGATGTTTAGCAATTATTTTCTCCTGATGGTTTAATGATATACTTCAGACTTGCTTGAGATAATGGGACTCGGGTGTGATTTTCAGGCATCTGACTCCTCTTCACATATTAACAAAAATTCAAATTATATATGCTCTCAATCATGTCATTTTTATAATTGGATTAAATCATACTAATATTTTAGTGGGCTCTTCTTTTATTTCCTTTAGCTGATTCATCAATTTCTATTCTAGTCATACCAGCATCTCTCCCAGGTTATCTACACCAAACATATGGCTGATATCCTCCCATATTTTTCTCCATGTTCACATAACCATATAAAATACATAAAGCCATAGATAATGGATTCTTTATTATATATTATGTATTCTATATTATGTATTATAATCACTCCACATGTTGCTTTTTTCACTTAAATATGTTGTATATAAGTCTTCTCAAGTCACCAAGTATGGAGCTAACTCATTCTTTTTAATGACTATGTTGCATATCATACTGTGACAACATCATATTTATTCAATAATTTATCTAATAATGGGAATTCACGTTTCCTTCAGGTTTTGAACATTTGTTGCAATGACCAGACTTATATTTAGCCTTATTTACTGATCCTTTTATTTCCATGGAATAGATTTCCAAGAATAAAATTTCTGAAACACAAGATATGAATATTTCTAACTTTAAAAGATATTGCCAGAATAATTCCCAAAAGTGCCATGATAATTTATACTTTATCACCAATGCATACAAATATCTCCCGAATCAGTATTTGTAGGAGCACTTCTTGTTTCATTTCATCTCATAGCTATATGTGTATACCAGCTGTTTGAGCACAGCAAGTTGCTTATTTCAAACTTCAATTTCCATATTTATTAATTTTTAAAGCCTCTAAATTATGCCATAAAATTGGCAATATCATTTCCATTTTATTAATGAGGAAATTACCTTATGTCACATGGCTATAAAAGGTAAATATCAAGATTTGAATCAAATCTTTTTGGCTTGATCCTTTACCTCACTCCTCTTAGATATAAAGACTATTATAATATTAGATGTGTAAGAAGTTTATTGGAGGAAATATCCATGAAGAATCAAGGAACAGTAAACAGGAGTAGATGGCAAGGGCCTTTAGACCACAGATCACAGGTCTAGTACCTGCGTATGAGAAGAAGAAATGAAGGGTTCAGCAGCAAGAGCCTCAGGTTTTGGGGTGAGAAACTCTCAGCCAGGCTACTGGGGAGTCCCTAAGAAAAGGTTTCTAGTTAAAGGAATCTGGCATTGGACATGACTATCCAACTTGATATTATTTGTCAAATGCAAATTTAATGAGACTACTATTTTTTTAACTTTATTTAAATCCAAGTTAGTTAACATATAGTGTAATAGTAGTTGCAGGAGTAGAAGTTAGTGATTCATCACTTACATATAACACCCAGTGCTCATTCCAACAAGTGGAAACTGTTATTATTTCATCATTTCATGTCACCGCTACCAACCATGCATATTACTAGGAAAAAATATTTCTCTAGCTCCCCACCATGGCCACCAGTACTCACATATTTTCTTTAGACAACTGATCATGAGTCTATCTGTTCTAAGGAGCGGAAAGTCAGAACTAATCATCCTCACCCCGGGATGAACAAAGCAACAGAGAGAGGAAGTTCTGCTAAAGAATTAATATAATGAGCCTATTGTTACCTGCATACTTACCGGTCTGCTACTGAATAACAAAAAGAAACTAAGATTGTATGACATACTTCTTTTATGAAGTCATTTTGTAAAATAGCCGAGGTTTTTGAAGACTCTATGTATTAGTACATTCCAAGTATGTAGTATGTCATTAAAAGCAAATCTTAATACTTTTAAATAATATTACAATTATATAAACTACCATTGATTAAAAGATAAAATTTATCAGCTTCATCTTACAGTGAATATTTCTTATTCTTAATAGAATTAGTTTCCAGGAACTGTCCTAGGGGTTTTTCAAAGATTATCTCTTTTAATCTTCACAACGATTTGTGAGGTAGGCCCCAGCATTATCTGCACTTGACAGGCTTGTAGAGGTTAAGACACTTGCCTTAAGTGAAGCAGATATCAAGTGGCCAATCGAGGATTCAGTCTCAGCAGTTCGACCCTAGACTCAGTCTAGTGCTAGAACATTTAATCACTGTGCTCTGGTGTCCTTACCAAAGACTAAGAAAAGTTACTTTTTGCTTCAGAAAGAGAAGCATTCTACTAAAGGTCCATACACTTCAGTTTTTATCTCTCTACAGGTGTTATTACAGATGCTTTGAGAGATGGCATATTTGCACATATGTTTTCAGTCTGGAAGAGAAAGTATCCTGAATGCCTGAATAGCTCTAAAATCCTCTTAACAATCTTTTTTGGCTTTCATGGATTGATTTGTGTGGTGCAGGGAGCCTCCAAATTTTAGTTATATTTTCTATAAACAATACCTGTCATAGTAATGAATTGATAGATTTACTTTATAGTCAGAACCATAAAGTTCAATATATGGTAGTTCAGTAAACGCCATTTGATCAACTGAAAATAATTTTACTTTCAAGATAAAGATCAGTCAAGGAATTTAATTAAAACTAGTCAAAGTCTAGTTATGGGTAATTGAACAATGAACTTTCAATAATATTAAGAACATAAACTAACAGAGTATAAAATTTGCCTCAGAAAACATCAAATTTAGAGGGAAAGAAATATAAGATGAATAGCAGGTGGGCACTCTCTTTATTTAAGGTGATAATTTGCATTATTATTTATACATTTTAGGTATAGCTTTAATAAGCAGTGTTTATTACTTAATGTATTCTTATTACTGCATATGCATCATTTACTTAATTTTTAATGTTTATTTATTTATAGTGTGGAGCCTGACACAGGGCTTGATACCACAAACTGTGAGATTGTGACCTGAGCTGAAATCAAGAGTCAGATGCTTAACGGACTGAGCCACCCAGGCACCCACATGTGCATCATTTAAAAGCTTGACTACATTCTTAACGCTAATTACAGAATTTAATTATAATTACTCTTTTATTAAGACCATAAGAGACTCTTAAATACAGAGAACAAACTGAGGGCTGCTGGCAAGGTGTTGGGTGGAGGGATGGGCTAAATGGGGGATGGGCATTAGGGAGGGCACTTGTTGGGATGAGCATTGAGTGTTCTGTAAGTGATGAATCACTAAATTCTATTCCTGGATTCATTATTACATTATATGTTAACTAACTTGGATTTAAATTTAAAAAATTATTTTTTAAAAAGAGAACAGTATTTCACAGGAAGACAGCTCATGTATGTACCTTTAATGTCCATGGTTATTCTCATCTGAACATTTGGCCCTGCACCAGCGCTATTGATCGCATAAACCTAAAGGAGAGAACCATCTTGTTACTACTTTTATTATTGTCATATGTAATTTTAAAATGTTTCCATTTTTAAAAACAACTGCATATAGTCTATTAATTATACTTTTCTTGTACTTACTCAAATGAATACAATATGTATAGGAAGAATGTTAATAATAAAGTAGTTCTTAAAACTGATTTTACAGTACTAAGTCCTGGAAACAAAGGCTGAGTGACCTAAACAGCCCTGTCCTAGTGACCAGGAAAGGATGTGGCTTCAATGTGAACCTGTAGGAGGAATAGACACAGAAAAGCCACTATGTCTATACTCCTTCATCTACTCTAACATCTGCTCCTTCTCTCTGTAGCTAGGTAACTCTGGCTTCCTTTAAATCCATATTCAAGACCCTCTTTTTTTCCCCTTCTCTGAGATGAAATCCTATTCCTTCAACCTTCTTGTTTTCCTGTATTAAATCATCCCTCTGAAAGTTGGCCTTTATGCCCTTCTTCACCCCTGCCCCAAAGTGTCCGACGCTGTAACCTGCATAATGTAGCATATACACATAAAACATTCTTGTTTGTATAGACAGAGGGTGATTCACACAAATGTGAATCCTTTCAATTAACTTTATTCTTAGGATGCTGTAGATACAGAATTTTCTTTTATTCACTTTATTTTTCTCTATAAAACAAAGACTCTATTCTTGCCCAAGTTCACTGAAAAACACAATTCAGAATATAATATGTTTATTGGAACTTATTAACTTGTTTTCTAAGTTAGTGTCCCCCTTCTACACTAGAGATACTTTGGGAATGTTTTTATTGAATTAAAACCATAATAATGTATACGATGCGGTAGATATGACAAATAAGCCAAGCCTAGACAATGTGGTTAAAAAATATCTAAAGGAGAACTTTATTGAAGTTGTAAATTTAAGAAAAGAAGTATTAAAAATGAAAAGTGATATTATGGTGCACATCATTATTTTTGCTTCTTTATGGCGTAACCCAACATTCAAGTGAGATACTAAATGAAAAGTTGGGCAACACTACTCAAATTGCATTGTACAAAGAAGTCATTTGTAAACCTGTTGAATGAAGAGATGCAGGTTTGATTCACTAGGTCGAGACAGAGGTGTACATTATACATTTCTAATAAATTCCTAGGAGTTGAGGATGCTATAAATTGCATTTTCTGAACAGAGAATTTTTTATTGCTCTTTAAATTATGAATTAATTGTACTTTGTTTCATTTCAATTTTTTTCTCTTATTCACAAAAGGCAAAACTGATGGAGCACTTGCTACTTCCCATAACTATAAATTTAATCCTTACCAAAGCCCTATAAAGAAGTCATCATTCCTATTACTGCTTTTTTCTTTCTTTCTTTTTTTGTTTCAAGTTTTTATTTAAATTCCAGTTAGTTAACACATAGTGTAATATTAGTTTCAAGAGTAGAATTTACTGTTTTCTTTCTTTCTTTCTTTCTTTCTTTCTTTCTTTCTTTCTTTCTTTCTGTCTGTCTGTCTTTCTGTCTTTCTGTCTTTCTTTTTTTAGGTAAGAAAACTGAGGTACAGAGTTGAAGCAACTGCCCAGAAACAAACCGCAGAATAAGGATATGAACCCAGATCAGTTCATTCTCTTAACCACCCTTCCTCTAACAGATCTTTCACAGTAGTGGTTCATTTAATGGGATATACAACAAGAACCCTAGCAGCACAGTGAGCGAAGGAAGAAATGAAGATATGCAGATATATAGATACAATATATACAGAGAAAAACATACATATGAATATAAATTATTAATAACAGTATTCTGATGATTACACAGTAATCATAAACAAGTGGTAGGAAAAGTAGTTTGCTAAGCTACCTGAAGGTTTAGCGTGAACACTATTTTTATTAAAAGATGATATTCAGAACCATATAATTCTATTTGAAAATTTCAAGAGATGCCACAAAAATACATTTTTGAAATAAATTATGTGTGTCTGTTTGTATGTATATAAACATACACCTATATATTCTAAAATGGATAATTTAGAATTAGGATGTAAAATACTTAGCTTTAGTAATTGTTACATGAAATGCACATGAATTTCAAACATGTAGTTACATCTGCCCTTTGCCTTTGAAATTTGCTTTTCCGTTTTCCATTTATAAGCACACATTAACAGCTTCCTTTAGGTAGAATTATCTCTTTGCATATCATTGCTCTCTTACTTTTAACATGCCTTTTCTTTCTCCTTTATTTCTGGATTTCTACTATTGTTGTAGAAACTTTTTTGTTATCTACATGTTTTCACAGTACTTGCTGTATTATAATAGGAAATAAGCAATTTCATTTCTCTGCATATTATTTTCTGTTGGCATGTCTCACACAATCCTACAACAAGATACGAGAAATCTAGTGTATACAATAAGCTTCAGTATTTTTGAATGGTGAGTTTGTAAACTGACTTTGTAAAATAGGTAAATGATTAAAAGCTATGAATGCTTACACTGATATTGTATGTATGTCCACCTTTTAGTCCTTCTAACATTGCAATGACAGATGTGTCAGTTTTCTGGATAATACTGAGGTTGTGAATCTGGACAGCAGTAGGATCATCTTCCCGGTAAACCAAAGCTTGGTATACTTGGATATTTCCATTGGGTTGAGAAGGAGGAAGAAATGTTAACTGAAATTTTGTAACTTCATCTGGTATCTTCCAAAATGTCATATTGTTAGGTGGATCGTTGGGGACTAAAATAAAATATTAAGCAGTTTTTAAAATTGTGCCCCTCTTTTTAATCTACATATACAAATTATTTGCTTAGATTTCTCTTTATAAACTATGTTACACAAACTTTTAAAACTATATATATTATGGAAACAAGCAAAATGGCTGATACACAGCAGAATCATCAACATCTATAGGTCACAGGAATCATAATGGTGATCCAGTTAGTTGGGTCATGTATTTATTTTGACTTTTACATGTATTTATTTTTATATAGAAGGCATTTATATGACTTTTTGTACCTCTTATTTAAATATAACATAGACTCACAGGACGTTGCAAAAAATGGGACATATAGTCCCCTGGAACATTCCCCCAGCTTTTTCCAGTGGTGACAACTTACCTAACTGTAGTTTAATATCAAACCTGGATATTGGCATTGGTACAGGACTCTTAATTAGACTACAGATCATATTCAGATTTCACCATTTTTTCATGCTTTCATAAATGTGTGTGCAGTTCTATGCAATTTCATTCCATGTACACATTCCTGCAATCATCACCAGAAATAAGGTACAGAACTATTCCAGCACCATAAAGAAACTTCCCCCTGGTCTCCCTTGTATTTACACTCCATGCATCCCCACAACACTAACCATTGTCCTCCAGGGTTCTGTCCTTTTAAGAAAAATAACAGAATAATGATTGAGGTCCATCAAAGTTGTTGTATGTATCAATGGTTCACTCTTTTTTTTTATTTTTATTTTTTTATTACTGAGTAGTGTTTCATTTTGTGGATACATCAAAGTTTATTTAATCACAGAAAAACATTTGGGTTGTTTCCAGTTTTTGTTATTACTAATAAACCTGCTATTAACATTCATTTACAGGTGTTTGTGTGAGCATACATTTTTAATTCTCTGTGATAACTGCCCAAGAGTATGATTGCTAGGTAATGTGCTCTAAGTACATGTTTGGTTTTATAAAAAGTGGCCAAACTATTTTTCAGTGTGGCTGTACCCTCTTTCATTCCCAGTCGCAATGAAGGGGAGAACCAGTCTCTTCGCATCTTTGCCAGAATTTGGCACCATCACCCTTTTTTATTTTTTTAAAAAATTTTTAAATGTGTTATTTATTTTTGAGACAGGAAGAGACAGAGCATGAACAGGGGAGGGTCAGAGAGAGAGAGACACAGAATCTGAAGCAGGCTCCCAGGCTCTGAGGTGTCAGCACAGAGCCCGACGCGGGGCTCAAACCCACCACTGTGAGATCATGACCTGAGCCGAAGTCGGACGCTCAACCGACTGAGCCACCCAGGTGCCCCATCCATCACCCTTTTTTAAATTACTATTTTATCTGTTGTAGTAGATGCACAGCGATAGCTCATTGTGGTCCTAATTTGCATTTCCTTAATAGCTAGTGGTGTTGAAAATCTATCTTATCGTGAGTTTAGTTGCCCACTCTATCTCCTTTGTTGTGAAATGTCTCTTCATGTCTTTTGCCAATTTATAATTGGACCTCTTTTAAGTGTTGAGTTTTGAGAGTTCTTTATATATTTTAGATATTCCATTTTATTTGTGATAAAAATTAGCCTAACATATAGCAGCTAAGTATCAGCAAACTATCATGAAAGAAAATGATACACGTGAAGATAAAATTAACTTATGAATAAAGTAATTAGTTCTTGCTGCATAATTAGTGTGCTTTATACAAGTGACTGATTGCATGAATTATCTACTTTGACCAAATTGAAATGGACATATCTTCCACACTAAGTGAAGGAATTCCTATGAAGAAGGCTGTTAATACTTGACTGTCAATAGTTCAGATGCTTAAGCTTTATTATCTTTATTTATTACTTATCATCTGGCAAATATCTCTATAGATAGTGCCCTGTAGCAGGCAAAAAAACAAGCAAATACATAACAGTGAGGAAAAAAAGAGAAACAAATAAACATGTTATAGTGCCAAATATCACACTTTAAGTGGAAAAATGCATAACTAAAGTAAAAATTAAATCGGCTCAAGACTTATTTTCACATTTGCTTGTATACATTTATATGATATAAAAATATTTTAATAAGAGACTTCTCTAAAAATCAGATCAGTTTTAAGGTTGGATAAGTGAAATAATTCTCTGAATGTTGGAAAGAATTTCTTATTCTCCAAATATCCTTTATTTTACACCTCAAATTCTACTCTTAGAGGTTTAGTAGTAATTTATTAAACTACAAAATTTTTGGGAGAGGTAGCACATTAAGATCTGACAATCAGTGCTTTATGGTATGAGTGGGAATAAATTCAGCAACATCTTTTCTCACAGGTAGGATGAGGGAGAAGTGTAAAAGTATCATAAAAAATAGATATCTGGAATATATGTGGCAGCAAAATGGAAACATGAAATTTTAGGTGCTGAGGATAAGATGTTATCTTTTAACGTAGAACCATAATTTTATAGACAATAGAGTATATAACACAATGAAAAGACTAGCTAAAAAACATTTTTTACCTCCTATACTTACCTTATAGATAGCAACAAAAAAACTATAGCAACACATCCCTTCATGTGCTCTTTCCAAAGATATATCTGGTGGCAAAGAACATCAGGAGTCTGAAGGAGGACAGGGCAAGCAAGTTCTGGGAAGCTGACTTTCCACACTTAATTCCTATTGGTTATAATCTTATTCATTCAGACCCTGTTTGGAGGAACTTGAGGAAATCTGTATGATCTGTATGGATTCTGACATTTATTAAATAGGTTATATAATAAAACATGTCATTTGATTAGGTTAAGAAAACAGATATGGTAAGCATGACCTGGATTCTAATTTTGAATTCCAGATACATAATGATAGAGTATTATCACTTTCATGTGCATTTAAGTCATAGACAGAAATAATTAACGGACAGAATTTTACATGAGGCATTAGTGGCCATAGACTGCTGGAAAATAGGCAAGGTAACTCAATTTCTGAAATATTTAGTGTTTAAATAAGTATAAAAAGTAGAATTCAGTACATTATCATGAGCTAATTTGTTTGTATTTCCAAGAACTGATTATTCTCCACAACTCCACTATGCCTAAAAAACGTAAACAGAAAACTTCACTTTTGTCAATTACAGTGGATCACTCAATTTTATATTTTGTATTTCATACACTTTAAAAATTTCTTGTGACATGTATCCTTTTTTAGGGGGTGGTGTGAGAAACTCTAAGAAACACATTTAAATCTGTCCATTTTTAGCAATGATGGAAAACATGCCTCACCTGATTCTAAAGTAGTAACAATCACTTCAGCGCTTGACTTTCCTTCTACATATGCAGCACTTATGTTTCCAGTGAATGCTGTGATTACCACAGAATACCTTGTGAATATTTTCAAATCTTTAATTTCTATGGTCTTATTTTCTTCATTTGATTTGATGAAGGAAATATTAAATTCATCACTGTCTACCTATAGGAAAAAATAGCTAGTAATTAAAGGAAGCAGCACTTAAGATCCAAATCACCAAACATAATAATAAAAAGCTACATGTGGTATATTTATCTAGCCAAGATTTAAATTATTTTTTCTTACAGTCAGATTGTCCTGGGAAATCTAAAATACTACTTTAACAGTTTCCTTATAAGCAAATATTTCAACAATTGAAAGTAGAAGGAAAAAAAAATCAACCAACCACAAGTAATCAACCCCTCCAGTGAACGAGTAAGTATCATCTTGTGTCAATGAAACTCCACTTTCTACTTTAATGTCTTATAGGAGAAAGAATATAGGCTTTGGTAATCAACCATTAAGGGTTTAAATTCCAATTTGGTCACGTAATAGTTCCTGTAGCATTTGACAAGTCACTTATGTTGTCTGTGTCTTACTTTCTCTGTATGTAAAATTGGAGTACTAACATCTATTTAAACTGTTTTGTTGAGGTTTAGAAAAATAGATCTGAAGTAGCTGGCACAGAGATTTTTATATTTCTTTTGACCATGACCTACAAAAAGGAAACACAGGGGTACCTGGGTGGCTCAGGCGGTTAAGCATTCGACTTCAGCTCAGGACATGATCTCCCAGTTTGTGGGTTTGAGTCCCGTGTTGGGCTCTGTGCTGACAGCTCAGAGCCTAGAACCTGCTTCAGATTCTGTGTACACATACACACTTCTTTATCACTTAAAAAAATGTTGAGAAATACAACTTCTTTCTGAAATGCACTTTGATATTTTCTGCTCTTTTAAATTTTATTGCAGTTCATTTAAGAAATTTAGTCATGATGGCAGTTTGAAAAATTCCCATCTAGGACTATGCATGGCACTGGATAAGGACTCTATTAATTGCGGATGTTATAATTATTAGATGTGCAAAAATGAGCATCCTTAGGAGTATTAAATATAGTTGTATAGCGTGCTCAAACATACTATGTCTTTGATGGAGAGTCTGGCCTAGTCCTGCAGGGATTAAACATAGCTAAAATTTTTAGCATTAAAAAGAAGGGCCTTTCAGGGGTACCTGGGTGGCTCAGTCAGTTAAGTGTCCGAGTTGGGCTCAGGTCATGATCTCACAGTTTGTGAGTTTGAGCCCTGCATTGGGCTCTGTGCTGACAGCTCAGAGCCCGGAGTCTGCTTCAGATTCTGTGTCTCCCTCTCCCTCTGCTCCTCCCCCACTCATGCTCTGTCTCTCTCTGTCTCTCTTTGTCTCTCAAAAATAAATAAATGTTAAAAATTTTTTTAAAAAGGGCCTTTCCTGAAATGAACATCAGAAAATTTGAAATCCTATAATATGTCCTACTCTCAGGTATCTTAATTGAAGCACTTAAAACCAGACTGTACACCACACTGTTCCCATTACTAGGTTCATTTTCAACTTGACCCTCCCTTGTAACTTTGAAAGGTTTTTGTTCAAAATATTCTTCAAATGCTCTTTTCTAAGAGATTTTTAACTTAAAGAAGATGTTACTATGAGGGATGTAGAAAAAGGCTAATAAATAATATGTGTATTGCAAAGTCAAATAGATTGTTCCCACCTCAGACAGAGATTTCAAGTAAGATGCCTCATGTCTCTTAAGTGGCAGAAAACAAGTCAGCATAGCAATACCATTGACCAAGTGCATGTACTCACTGGTAGAAAGTGTGTATGATTTAGTTAGCTGTCAATATTTAAACATCACATAAAAATCTTTCCTTAAGACTAGGCTTATATTCATGCTGGGTAACAATTATCTAGAGATGACTTATAGTTGACTTCTGTAATGGGACGTAAGTGTCCAATTCATCACTACCTCATCCAGTTGGCTTCATTTTGACTGCTCATTTACGTTGCTTGACTGACCACTATACCTATCTGAACTCTGATTTTATAGAGTTTAGGTGAATTTCTCAAGATTCCATAGTTATTTAGTAGCTGAGATAGGATTTCCTTCCAAGTCTTTCAAGAATGCAGAACTCTCTACTACTACACCGGGCCTGATCATATAAAAGTAAAATTACACTATTCCAATGTCTTCCATTAAAACAGTGGATAACAATATTGAGGTAAAAATATGACATAATATGATTGTGATCTACTGTATCTTAAAAAGATACAGATACAACTTAAAAAGATACAGATACAGATCTACTCTATCTTAAATTCACTATCTTTCTTCACTAAACCTACCCTTTGTCATTGTTAATCATTACTTATCCACTTACTTGAGACTGAAACCTCAGACCTTTTTGATTCATTGTTCTCTATCAATTCCAAGCTCATATTATATTTGATCATCAATTATTATTATGAAATGTGTCCCATCATTTTTGCAGTGTGGCAGTTTTATAAGCAATGTCAGTTGTTATTTGGTTGTATTTTCTTTCTTCTTCCTGCCCCATTTGCACCCTTCCCTACCTGCTACACCTCTATTCATTCCACAATCAATTTAACCTGCTCCTGAAGTCTCTTCTGTGTTGTATGACCCTCATAATAAGAACTTTAATTACTTTGCTAGTGTATATTTAGAAAAAATTACATACTTTATACTCTGTAATTGGAGTGTAACTAGCTGTTAATACTCTGGTGTCTCACACCCTAGTGTGAGCTACTTGAGAGCGGAACTTTATGTTTTGCATCCTTATTTTGATGAAAACAAAACAAAACAAAAAATGTTTGTTATTTTGAAAAAATAAAGGGAGCAATGAACAAAGGACTATAAAATGCATTAATTTCCAGTAGTATCACCCAAGGTGATATCTGTACCATAAATCTTTAAGATTGTCAATTTTTGCTTAATTTAAGTCTCCTAGGAAAAGGGTCTTATGTCTCTGTGGCTAGTACTTGGCAAAGGTCAGGCTATAGCATAAGTCCTAAATTCAATGATATGTGTTCTTCCCTGGTGTAGAAGCCAATGATTTTTGAAGATAGATAATTATATACCCATGAAATGAGCTGCAGATAAGCTCGAAAAACAGTGACCACATGAAACTTGTTCACTTACACATAATCCAGCACTGAGCACAATGCTGGAATGTTGGATGTATTTAAAAGTATGTGTTGAATGAAAGAAAGAAAGAAGGAACTAAATGCTTAGTTCCAAGAATCCCAGGGAAACTATGAAGTGCCAGGATCTGTTTGAATACTTGCTCTTTTTGACTCAAAAGGTTTAGATGAGCATATATTTCAAGCTGGCAAATTTTATTTGCTACTTGATGGTTTTTCCTTTCTCCTGTCACACCATTATCCGCTGGTTTTAGCCAGGTCTTAACTATTGGAGAATTTATAATTTCTGTGCCTCAATTCCCCTTTATGCAAAATGAAGATAACATATTTACATCAAAATGTTAGCAAAGGAAAGGTAATGCTGTGTAACTGATATAAAAATAAGCAGTTATAACGTTATACATTCTTCTCTCTTTCTCTTGCTCATTTTTCATCTCAATAAGAATGCTAAGAGAATGAAGTTATGAATCACTTTTTAAAAAAATGTTTTATTTTCCCTTCCTTTAAGCACAATCAAAAGAGAATTGTTTTCACGAAAAATAGGTATCTTTTATTTGACCGAACACTGTGTTATCATTTTATAATTTGCTTTTAATACATAGTCCCAGAGCATTTGTCGTACATGCTGATTACTTTTGGCTAATTATGAACTAAAAGTCTTCACAAATAATGTTCTACAAAGGAAATCCCTTAAATTTTCTTTTAATCATGACAGGTCTTTTGAGATAGAAGCACTTCCATTTTAGAAATAATATAAAGACATAAGAAAAGTATAAAAGTTAAACAAAAGATAGGTAGAGATAGGCAAGAAAGGGGTAGAATTGCCCATAAATTACTCGACTTAATGCATTAGATGTCACCAGAAGAGAGGTCATCAGGTCCAGTGAAACCCAAGCAGGATGCTAACACAGTTTTTCCAATCCTCATCCTAGCTAAAACTCTGCATTATTTACATTGTTGATCATCCTATTTTAAGAGAAAGGCTTGACTCTCATTATTGGGTTTCCTTCTGTCTCGATGGCTACTCTAGTCTGGTGACTTCAGTGCCCTCTTATTTAAACGTTTGTATTCCCCAGATTCGATCTTCAGGTTAGCTGTTACAGAAGAGGTTCTTACTACATGTTCCATATTTAATCTCATCTCTTCCTATCATTTCAACTATCATACCAACACCTCCCAAATCTCCAAATTCAGGTTTCCTCTCCTGAGCTCCAGATTGATATATAATACTGCTAATACTGTCTTCATCTGAAGGTCTCCCAGGCATCTCAAACTTAGGGCATATAATACTGAATTCATTCCTTTCCTCTAAAAATTTCTTTCTCTTCACAGTTTTCCAAATAATATATCTTAAAATCATCCTCAATTATTCTTTTCACTCACCATCCACTGATTTTTTTTGCCAGATCCTGTAGATTTAAATTATTTTTCATTCTGTTGCCTCACTACATTTCCTTTGTCCTTATCTTTTCTTACCCAGTTACTCTAATAGCTTCTTGTCCCCTTGCCTAATTTTGTACTAAGATTGCTCTATCCTCTGCAGTGCAACCATGCTGATCCTATAAAATAGAAATCTATATCCCAACACTGCTTTAATTCCTCAATTGACACTCTACTGGCCTTATCATAAAACCCAAACTCTGTTACATGTTATACAGTCTGCCTCCTGATCTAGCTCCTTTTCTCAGCCCTTTTCTTGAATGCTTTCACCAGGGATTCCTGAACCACTTGCTTTTTCTTGAGTCTTACTTTTCACACTTTTATTACCATTTCTTTTTATGGTCTGCTTCAAGTATTTTTCAAAATTAAGCTCTGATGTTACCTTATTTGGGAGCTATTTCTCTTAATGTCTTCTCCCTTTTTGTATTGTGAGGTGTTTTTCACTGTATTTAAAAAAAATTTTTTTAATCTTTATTATTTATTTTTGAGAGAGAGAGAGACAGAGAGTATGAGCAGAGAAGAGGCAGAGAGAGAGGGAGACACAGAATCCGAAGCAGGCTCCAGGCTCTGAGCTGGTAGCACAGAGCCCGATGTGGGGCTCGAACCCACGAACCATGAGATCATGACCTGAGCCAAAGTTGGACGCTTAACCGACTGACCCACCCAGACACCCCTGTATTTTTTTTAAATATGAAAAACTTCATAAATTTGCATGTCACTCTTGCACAAGGGCCCTGCTAATTTTCTGCATCATTACAATTTTAGTACATACGCTGCCGAAGCAAGTATGTTTTCACTGTATTTTAAACCAATGTATTATTAATTTAATGACTGTTTATATACATCATCTATAGCCAGAGGATAAGCATAATGCTAATCATTCTAATCATACTTTATGTACATTTTTGGATCCTTACTATGTGTCTGACAATGTTTAAAGTTCTTTATGCATATTTTCTAATATAGTCCTGACAAAAATCTTTGTACCCTGGGTACTGTTATTAATCTTTATTTTACAGATGTGTATAGTGAAGAACACACAGGGTGTTTGCCTAGGTATATGCTTCAGTATGCGTTTAGGGTCTAACAGAGCTAGAATTACAATTCAAATAGCCTGATTCCAAAATGTATATTCCTAATCATTCTCTATACCGCCTTTTGCAGAAGGTAAGACATGCCTTACCGATTTGACATCAATTAGATAGAATGTTGGTCCAGTAATGGTAGCAGGTTCACTCCAGCTGATGTTGATGCTAAAAGGTGATGTTGCTACCACATACACATTTTCAGGAGGACCATCTGGAGCTATAGAAATAGAAAATCAATTACCCTGAGACATTTGAGTTAGTATTCGCTACAATACAATAATAGAAAAGGCCAGGAAAAAAGGATAGTTTTAATGAATTAATTATACATTATTTTGTAGTTCACAGCATGTTAAAGGCGTTGGCAAATTGAAAGAAGTAATTTCTTGCAATATAATTACTATACATAAACTTCCACGTGAGAGACAAATGATCATAAATATATGATTTCTGAACTCAAAACAATACTTTGACATGTAAGTCTTACTATTGCAAAATAAATCTTTTCGAATAAAAGTTTTTATTTAAAAATAGATTGCTTAAGAATATCGTTTTAGGAAAACCTGTGGAAACATGTTTGACTACAGAAAAGTGAAACTGGCACAAGGGAATTATATTTAAAATTGGGTTGCTTTTATTGTTTTCACTGAGGGAGAAACATAGGAAATAGGTTATACCAATGATATTATCACAAATGTAAACATTTCCTGCATTCATTATGATTCCAAATTCTTTAATTTGTTCTATTTGTATTACTGTTGCTTTTTTTTTAATCATGAGTGCAAAACAAGAGATAATATTTTAAGGTACTGACTACCGAAAACCCTTGTGTAAATTTTCAGTTTGCGAAACCGCTAGGAACTAGGAGGGTTAAGAAGGATTTAAGTCGCACTTGATGGGACATGCGTTGAACTAGGCACACTGTTGTGCGTATCTCTGGCCTCCTATGGCCTCTTGTCAATTCTTAGGACATTAAATGTTGGGAGATAAGTATTTCACAGTATTTCTGATTTTTAAATCCACAGGAGCAAACATTACTGAACAAATATTATTCCACAGATCCTGAGAAGGTATAAAGAAGAAGTTAAAACATACGTTTCCTCGAATAACTTATAAGAGCAAAACTGTGTTATCTTGGTCAAACAACAAAATTTCTGGACCTCAGTTTCCTCCTCAGATGCATATTTCACAGCGTTGTAAAAGAACCATGAATTCAAAATGTGTGAAAGTGGCCAGTTAGTTTACTATTTGGCCCATCATTGTCAATTAGTACAATGTATTATAATAAAGGGCAAGGTTAAGATAAAGACTAATTAGAAATACAAAGAATCGACTATGAGAGGGCAAAGGGTGAAGTGGTGAGTATAGATGGAGGAGGGAGTCTAGGTAAAGTTGCACAGAGGAGATGGGAATTGAACAGGCTTTGAAAGATGAGAAGGATTTCAATAATCAGAGGAGCAGGTTTAGGGGCACTTCTTTGCTAAAAGGATCACAGCCAAAGCCACAAAGACATAAACAGCAGGGTCCACAGACAGATAGAATTTTATCACTGTATAATTGCTTTCCTTGGTAATCTTATGTTTATTATTTTATACATTCAAAATTTATCCTAGGAAGGGGTCCACACACTTCATCAGACTGCTGAAGGAATCTATGGTACAAAAAAGATTCAGAATCCCTAAATTCAAGGAATACAGATTATTATAGAGAGACGTGTTCGTGGAGCAATATAGCAGGGAACAAACCTCAAGTAGTCCTTTGGGAACTAAGACAGGTTATTAAAATAAATGTGAAGCTCATTCTTTAAATAATAGATTGTCATTGAAAGTTTTGGAAAAAGGAATGATTTTTCTAGTGATTTAGGAAGAAAACTCAGGTAGCTATGAAAAAGGTAAGTGCTCTGAAGAACTGAGCCCAGAGAGGCTATTTCCAAAAAGCCAGATGAGATGGGATGAGATCCTAAATTAGGATAGTGGCACTAGGCATAGATAGGAAGAGATGAATCCTGGAGCTATTTAGAAAATTTAATTTAAAAAAATTTGTTTTAACTTGAGGCTGATTATATGTGGATAAAAACAGACATAGAATATGCAGCAAAAACTAATTCCCATGTTAATCAGGAGAATGTTCATAGAATTCACACCAACAACATATTCAGGAACAGATAATGGTTTTGGTAGGGACAAGACTATGGAAGGAGATAATAATTTTCTATTTGTACTCATTGAGTCAGACATTCACAAGGACTGAAATGCCTCACTGACGGTTTGAAGGATAAGCCTAGAAGACAGGACCAGGATGGAAAAGTTTTGTTTTGTTTTTTTTACATTTCAGATAATTCCTTACAAATCAGGATAGCATAAACATGGCAAGCCTATCTGGTTCACGTGAGTCATATGCTCTGAAGAGAGCCAAAAGGTGTATTTCAGTATCAGATAGTTATTTAAAATGTTAATAGTAGTGGCAATTCTTTAAACTATGAATGTTTTATTAGCACTTAGAATATACTTCCAAGAGAGATATTATGTGTGGAATTTAGGTACCTGACTCAGCCCATAAAAATATATTTTAGTAGTAGCATTAAAATATTTTAAAACAGTATTCAGAAATAACAACAGAGGAATCTAGCAACCATAGCAAACCTGTATAGGGAAGTTTCTGTGGGAAAATGCCAAACATATTCTTCCTACATGTATCTTTTCAGATCCCCGTGCAACATTGACTCTCTGAACAATGACTCAGAGATCTAGTCCATATGGCCTAAGGAGGCATCCAGGAGAGAGAGTGAAAAGGGGATGCTTCAGGATTCCGAGATGTGATGAGCTGTAAGGCGCTAATAATGATAACAGGATTGGGAACGTGATTTCTCTGGTAACTAATGTGGAGAGATCATGGAATCCCAGCACTAACACACCTGTATATTCTGAGATCTTCAGACTTTATTACTTTTAATTTTATGATCCTAGATTTCTGAAAAGTGCCTCAAATTGTAGCATAATTCATTTAGATAATTACACATAACAAATGAGAGCTGAGAGCTCTCCTGCCACCTGCATAATTGTTTTTGGATGCCCTAAGAGAATAACATATTTCATCTTTAAGAGTGGCAACCCTCTTTCTTTTCCAAGCTGGATATTCCTTAGAAATGTTATGCCCACCTTAACAAGTAGCAATGTAACAAACAGCATCCCTGAATCTCTTTATTCACAATGTTAAATGAGGAGTGGATAGGCTTCAGGGCAAGGTATACCATTACTGATCACTACTGCACACTTTCCTCATGGAGAAATCCGCTTTGAAAATGTTAGATGATTTGCAGGTTTTAATGACCTATCCTCTGCTTTTGACTCTGTGAAAGGGGATAAGCTAGAAGTACAAATTTATTAAGACAACCACTAATTAATAATTGTTTTTATTATTTAACATTTATTAATCTTCTTGCACAACCTGCCTTCCAGGTCTGTAAGAAGCATTGTGGAAAGGAGCAATTTACTCACAGCCAACAAATTTAAAGTATACCATTTTAAGAACATATTTTAGGTTCCTTTTCTCTTTATTTATTCCCAAATGTTTTGCTGGCTTTTGGATGAAATGTATACATTCATCCAACTAACAAATATCGATTGAGCACCTTCTGCATGCCAGACACTGGGAAGACACAAAGCCTATAAAAGTGATGGAAGTAATTGTGGACCTATCCATGTAGAGCTTCTAGAATGTAACGGCTATTCTTCACTGAAGAACTATTTATTGAACACCTACTACACGGCGGGCATTTTTGAAGTGCCAGTGATAGAGAAGAAAATCAAGGAGATGAAAGTTCATAGAACCTCTATTTTAGTGGAGGGAGACAAATGATATTTAAGTAAATTATATACCATGCTAAGAAATGATATTCACTATGATAAAAAATGAAGCAGGGTAATAAGAATGGGGATGATGATGGGAGTTACTTTTAAATATGGTGGTCAGGGTATGCCTCTCTAAGCAGGTTAACATTAAAACAAAGATTTGAAGGAGGTAAAGAAGCATGAGAATGTTTGAAGGAAGAGTGTCACAGACAAGAGTATAGCTAATGCTAAGTTGCTGAGGCAGGATTTTGCCTGGTGTGTTCTAGGAATAACAAGGACTCCAGTGATCCTGAAGCCAGGTCAGAATGAGAGTATGAGAGGAAATGGGGACAGGTTTGTGTAGGGCCTTTAAGACCAGTGCTAGGGTCTTTGTAAGAACTACTATCATGGACAAAAAGACAATGCCATCCTATATTTTCATAGTCTAAAGGAGCCCTATAGATTTTGACACTTGGTATCTAACTCATACCAGAAAGATGGGTCAAATTTAATTAGATCAAAAGAGGAAATATTATCTCCAGAATCGAATTCATATACCTCTATAAAGTATACCAATTCAATGGCTGTCACGACTAACCTTTAAACCAAACTCATTCTAGCAGGCAGGCAAGATGGTACATTATTGTTGCCCAGACAACACACACAGTTTACTGAGGATTTTCTGTGACTATGTGGATAGTAGCTTGTCTTTGGAAATGTTTCCAAGGAAATATGTCTACATCTCCTGTTTTTGGTAGTTTGGATCTTTTGGGTCTCGAGTGAGGACAGATCCAAAACCATTTCCCAAGGGAAACCTTGGCTAGTCTTGCAAGCTACAATGTCTGTAGACCAGCTCAGAAAGCAGTACTGAGGCCTTGCTTCAACTCTTGTCTTCCATAGTAAAATGTCAACCCTGCAATCGTTCCTTAAATACGAGTAATCAAACCCTCATCAGGGAGTGCCTGTTACTCCAAGCAGAGCTGAGAGGAAAATGACATTTAAAGAGCATTCATGGCACACACTAACCACTCACACTACTAAATATTTTAAGTTCTATACACTAATCAATAATTGTCAAAAGGCAAGATATTTAGCCCCTCACTGAGCTGTGCTTTAATGACACTTTTTGAACTTTTCCCAAAGATTTTATTTTTTCTCTTTTTAAAGAAATAATCACTCTAAACAGCATTTGTGTTTTCAGTAAATTTGATGAAATTGCCTGTTTTTTGTTATACAAGTGTTTCCAGTGTTGAATCCTGTGTGAAAAATTTCTCTTAGAATGTATTATATCAATTTGTATTCATGAAGGATTAGAATATAATGGGATAAGAACTCCTAAATCTGAACTAAAAAAATAAATAAATAAAAGTAAACACATACATAACTAAACTGACATAGGAACATACTATATAATATAATATGTAACTAATTACTTATTTCATCTATATAAAGCAATTAAAGATACTCATTTAATTCATAGGTAATTTAAGAGAAATAAATAGAAAACCAAATTGCTCGTCTGTTAAAAAACAACATCTAATTATTTTAATAGTGTCTCAAATATTATAGTGTACTTCTAAGCATATAATATTTTGAAATTTCTTTTAGGTAATATTCTTTTGGAAACTGTCAAAATTCCAAAAATACATAATAAAACATAACCAGTATTTTTTTTCTCTTTATTTCAGTGTGAAGTAAACTATTATTAGAGTCACATAAGGGAAAATGCAAAATTACAATTATAAACGTCAACCACAAAAACCAAGGAAGTTTAAATCCTAAAGGCATAGAGAGTTGAAAATATGCCACTTTAAAAGCTTAGCAATGTATAAGCATCTTTGGGAGACTTTGTTTGTCTCTCCATAAACTGTCACATTCTGATTTAGGATTGTTTGTGAAATGAATCTAGTCAGTAATGGGCCAAGATATCACTATACCCTTTCTCTTATAAATCACAGCAATTTACTCAGTAGGAATGATCTATCTTTATTCTCTCATTCCCCATAATCCAATCACTTCCTCTCATAAGCACTTTTCCCCTGGTTTTCACAATAATGCATTTTCTGTAACTAACAACCATAATTTCCTGATTATCATGCTTCTATCCTTGCACAGGAATGTGGGTCTTATGTGGGTCAGGGTCATCTTTCCCATCCATCTGTGTCCCCGTGCTAAGTGTGTCAGCTGAAAGGTGAGTCTGGATAGACCATCATTTTGGCTAGTACATATAAGAGTTTTAATGCCCCTAAGTCTATATGCCAGTTTGATTAAGAACCATATATTTTGGTATGTCTAATACTATTCTTTCAGAATAAGCACATTCAAAAACTTGTTAGAACTTTGCCTTTTGCAGATCCCTGAAAATTTAATGATGAAAAATGTTGTAGAAAATACTGTATAGTTTTTAGTGTGCCATGCTAGAGTGACTTTCCTAAAAGAATAAATATAAACAAAAGATTTGACAACTCACAAGACAGAAAATATAGAGCTCTCTACACATGTGATTTAAATTGTATATCATTTAAGTTCAGCTAAAAGTTTATTTTAAGGGCCTACCCTTCAGGGTATTTTGGTTTCAGGATTTGGTACAGTGGATCACCAGATTCCTACCTACCATCATCAATAAATGAGAGACTCCATTCTTCCTCAGCATATACAAGTATTAGCCCCTGGGACTGAGTTCGCTTTGACTTAGCACACCTGGAAAAATTAGCTTTAAGTTTTACATGTCTCTCAGGACTAGAGGAAATCTAATTGGATGGTTTAAGTAGATTCCTTACATTTTAAATAATTCAGCTCATCAAGGGACCTAAAGAAATTTAGCAATTAGATTGACTATATTTATGCAGGCCAAGAGCATCTCAGGGCATATCCTACTGGTTACAATACTACACTAATCAGCTGTCCTTTCTTGGTGTTTAATGTTTCTCTAAACTCTGGTGATCTCATTGTCTCCTATGGGACACTATGACTGGTGTATAAAATATCTCCTACCATTCCACAAGACCTTAATTTTGTTTTATAGTGAGATTTCCCAACAGCAAGATAGCATCACAAAGGCAAATATTATCAGCCTAAGAATCTGTCTAATCAGACTGTTTAATGAATACTGAGAATGATTCATGGATGCCCATAGTATTAGACCTCATTGAATGACCATTTTCTGTGATGTGTAATGAGTAATTTTCTGAGTCATTTCAATCTGGCTTAAGTTGAAAAAAAATACCAAATACATAAAACTCTCACTTCTAATACTAGCCAAACCAGTTAAGAATAAAAGTATTCTAATATTAGTACTATTGTTTTTAGGATCAGAAAATACATCTTTTTCTAGAATAGCATTACGTCTACAAAATAACTTTCTACAACAGTTCTCAAAATATGGTCTCATACAAGCAGCATCAATATTATCTGGGAAGTTGTTAGGAAAGTGCATTCTGCGGTCACACCCCAGACTTCACGGAATCAGAAGGCTGGATAGGGATTGAATTACTGCTTTTGTGATAGTTAAGGAAGCAGTGGAGGGTTTGGGATCTTGTGGTGATAGATGTGGAAATATGCATGCAGCCAACACACACTCCCCAAAGTGGTCTCCTCCTACCTTCCATTTATTCTGGAAAAACTATGAAGAGGTTTCTCCCTACTGTCACTCCCTCCCATTTCCAATGTGCCTAGAGTAATAACAGGCCATCGTGTTCCATAAGAACGTAAGAAAACATCATCAGTTCTACAGTAACTTGAAGCTCCGTGAAGGAACTGCTTGGAATAATTCAGATGAGGCTATCACCATGATGGAGGGTTGGGGCCAGGATAAATGTTCCTATTTCATCCTTCCCTTCATTGTATGCAGGTATAATCAGGGTAAAATAACTATCAGGTGTATCAGTAAAGAGACAAACTAAAAGTGTAAAGAAAAGTCCCATCCAATGTGTTTGGGAATAGAAATAGTTGCATTATACACTAGAAGCTTGTATAATATCTCCAGGTCTGTTTTAGTCCCAGTTGTCAAAGTTAATAATATCACATAGTGATAATCCTTAAAATTTCTTTTCACTGTCTTAGTGATTTTGCTGAAAAAGACATTGCATTTGCTTATGCAAATGAGATTTCAAAATATTTTTATTTACATTCTGGAAAACTTGCTTAAGGTTTGGCAAACTTTTTTTTGACATTAAATATGGAGTTGGAAGCTTTCGTAAACAGCTTAATTTTGTATGCCTACTATTATTTCCTTTAAATTATGATTTCACCTGAATATCTTTTCTTTGTAATCCTACTTAGCACCCCTCTGCTTCTTTTTTATGGTACTTTCATGTCATCAGGAGGCTTTACCCAAGTCCTAGTTAAGATCTAAGAGCACAGACTCTACCCTAGAAATAACTGAAATTCATGAATGAACCAATGTGTATAAAGTTCTTAGAACAGAACCAGCACAGAACAAACACTTGATAAGCTGTTGTCATTATTCTTAACCACCCAGCCAAGGGCTCTCAATTCAGTTACTGGGCCCAACCAAAAAGTGCCCTAAACTACTAGGTATAGCAATTATATGGTCTTTTCAGATTTGGGAGTTTTCCATAGTCAAATCAGAGTTCTCCCAACTTTCTTAGTAAATGTAGAAGAAAATGAAGCTGAATTTTTGTTGACCCAGGGCCTAGTATTGAGGCAGACCTGAACTGAGCTTAATGACTGAAAATCACAAAGAATTAAGCCTAACTTCACACTTCTTTCTGAACGAAGAGAAAAAAGATTCTCAGGAGAGTCCAAATAAATATAATTCAACATGAGATTTGAAGTTTGAGATGAGAAAGTCAGAGAATTCATTTGAATATTTGAAGGATAAAATACAGCTAGCTATACTTAGGGGAAAGATATTTTTTCTCAATTTTTTCTTGTGATAATGATTTAAAAAATAACTGATGATCTTTATAAAATCCTTTTATTTTTATTGATTTTGCTGAAAAACACATTCTATGTAGTTATGTAATTTCAAAATATTTTTATTTAAACTCTGAAAACTTGCTTAATAACCTACCAAAAGCCCTTCTGAGTTAAATATATAGTGGGATGTTCTATTAAATCCTTTAATTTTATATGCTCACTATTATGACCTTTAAATTATGATTTCACTCAAATATCCTTTCTTTGTAATCATACTTAGCAGCCCAAATTTAGATGTTATTCTCCTCTGTTTTCTTCACGGACTATCAATCTCTTATGATCCCACCTTACTATACAAATTCATTAACTTTAGTACCTCAGTTAATTGTTTAGATACTGTTACTGCTTCTAAAATAGGAATGCATTATTTTCCTTTATTGTTTGAAATATTTCTCAATTTATTAAATGCATATTTCTTTCCTACATGCAGTTATCATACTCCCTATATTAATAAAAGTTAAAATAAAAACAGTATCAGCAATATAAAATAGACTAGTTTTGTGAAATAAAAGAAGCTGAACATGTTAAACATGGACAGTAACTGGGAGAATTTTAATTTTGGCTATAACCATGCAAGTATTTGAAAGACAAGTTATAGACCAAAAAAAAAATTGAGGAAAGTAATTAATATGAACTACTTTGCAATGGAGATTTTGGACATTGAAAAACTTGCACATTAAGTCAAATGTCTTCCTTGAGTCCAAATGCCATATTCATTTAGTGTTAGATACTGAGTAGGCATGGAGGGTAGAAACATATATATATAACATAATCACCTAGTCATCTCTGCTTTTAAGGAGCTCAGAGTTCCACAAAAGAGAGAGAGAGAAACAATTATGAAGCAATATGTTCAATACTTTAGAAACAATTTTTAGATGTGTGAGTGGAAAGAGGAACTCATAGAAGGCTTTGTAAAAGAGATGTTTGGTGTGAAACCTAAAGAAAAGAAGCTGGTCTCCAAAAAGAAGACAGGATGGTAAGAAAGAATAGCAAAGATTCTGGAGCACAAAACAGATAGAGCAAGGCATGTATGGAGAATATAATGCAAAACCATAGATGATCTTACAGAGCATACTAAAAAGTATGATTTTTTACACAACAGTAAAATAGGAAACTATCAAAGATTTTAAGCAGAGGAATAACATGGTCAGATATGTATATTCCAAAGCTAGATTCAGGTAAAGGGTAGAGAAAATGGGACCAGAAAGACCATTTAGGTAACTTTTGTAATAATCTAGGAAATGATTTTTTTAAGTTTATTTGTTTACTTTGAGAGAGAGATGGAGGGAGAGAGAGAGAGGGAATCCTAAGCAGGTTCTGCACGGTTAGCACAGAGCCTGATGTGGGGCTCAACCTCATGAACTGTGAGATCATGACCCGAGCCAAAACCAAGAGTTAGACGCTTAACTGACTGAGCCACCCAGGCGTCCCTCTACGAAATGAATTTTAAGGGTTTCGATTTAGAGACTCTTAACAGAGAAAATCACATTTAAGAAATACTCAGGAAGTAAATTCAGTAAGACTCAGGTATGTACTTGGGAGTGAGGGATAGCTAGAAAGAATTAAGAATAATTCCTAGATGACTGGCTTGAACAATTAAGTGAACGATGGTACAATGCACTGAAACAGGGAACACACACGTAGGGAAGGTTTGCAGTGGGGCAGGGGCAATGGTAATAATGGGGTCTGACATGTGTGTGGAAGTAAGCAGTCATACCAGTAACTTCAACATAGGTCTAGAAGAGAGATGTCCTCTTGAACTACACATTTGAGAGTCTCAGGCAACTAACTGAGAAGACTTTCAACAGCATCTAACAATTTCACAGAAGTACAATCATCATGTCTAGAATAAATTATATCCATTTCCTCTAGTGTCAGCAGGTTAGAGCCATTCTAAAAATGCATTGTCACCAAATGGGCTTCTTTATGTCTTGCATTATATTTTCCCATTTATTCTTGGCTAACATCTCTTCTTGCCATTATGTAATTGCTTCTTTATAGAAGGGATAATACCTACCTTTGTTATGATAGCACTTATCACATTATAAGTACATTATACCATTTAGAATAAATTAAGGAAAATAATTGAATATATATTAACTCAGTAACCATTTCTTATTTTTTAAAATGTTAAGGAGTATTTTGCCCTCTATTTGGTTTTTCTTCTTTTTAGATCATAAAGTTGCATTCCTTGGAAGCCTCTTTGATGAAGCATGTTTTGTTGAATTTTTTTAACCTAACAGATGTTTGGGTAGTTAAAATTCCTCATGAGTATGGTATCCTGTGGTTTTCACAACCTAAGTGTTACCCCAGGAATTTTCCTTTTTTGCTGTCTTCCAGTCCTGGTGGTCTATAGGAGATGCACATTATGAGAGTCCCATTTCATTCCATACTAATTTCACACCCACACTCTTTTAAAGTTGTACATTTCCTCAGCATTATAAGTACTTATTGTGCACCATGGAGATATTTAACAGCTTTCCATTCATTCTACATTCCTCCCCCACACACAACTCAAATTGCTTTTGAGTATAAGGGTTAATCAGAAGAAAAAAAAAAGATGAGTAAAATTATCTGCAAGAGTTTAATGTTTCAAGTTAAATATTTCTGTCATTTGTAATTTTTGTGATTATGTTTGTATCTATACACACTCAGCATGAAGTAGAGAGTTATGGCTATTATACAGATGACTTAAGGAGAAAAGCAATTTGGCTTCAATTATCTAGATCAGAGTATGTGGGAGAAAGAAATATTAGCTTGAGTTGGCTGAATATTGTTTCCTTTATTCACTCCAGTTTACAGTGGTAGATTCAGATTCAGAAAGTAACCCAAGTTAATTCTCACTTTGCTTCCCGGATCTTCAATTTGGGTGCTCTTCTTTACAAGCTTAAAGAGACTTAATATTACATATTTTCTTATTCTATATGCCATTTTGGAACATTTTATATTTATCATTCAGACTGGGTGGTCTAGAGTTATTCAATTTTGAAAAAGTTGATAGCAAACTAGCCATTAATTTCTAGCTCCTTATCAAGAAACTCCAGGTTTTGATATGAGGTTTTATTACTAAGTGCTTGGGTGCAACTTGATGCCATTACAAATGACACATCTGAAATAGTGATTTATACTAATTTATATTGTTGTTTAGTCTTTCTTACAATTGAGAGAAATTACTCATTTTAATCATTTTATCTTCTTATACCCTATTATTAAAGAACGTAACACTTTTTAAAATAATGATATATAATACTAAAATTATTATTTTTTTCCATTCAGGTTACTTTTTATGTTTGCAAAATATCTTTAATGCTTTTCATCTTTAATGTTCAGAATAAATATCTAATCTTTACTTACTTTCTATCTTAAAAAAGCATTACTACTTTTCGAGATTTTTGTTGCTTGACTATTTTATTTTATTTTTACATCACATGTTAGTTCACCATATACATTATCTGGCAATAATACATGTAGTGTCTTTTGTCTTTCACATCAAATGTAATCTCAGATTATGTCTCCTGGGCTTAATAAAATTTTTCTTTCACTGTATAATTATGAAATTCAGATATGCGTGTATATAAATTCAATATATACACACACATTAAAATCAACTAAAATTCCTAGCTTTACCTACTTTCTTATCTCTAAGTATGTATGTATTTCTGTTTTCTAGTTAATTGGATTAGAAGTTATTTCTTTGCAAAATCAACAGTTTCAAAATAATGATATGTTTAATAAACCAACCCAAATTTGATTGTTCCATATTTTTCTTTATATATAAAATTTAGAAAAAATGTCTTCTTTATTCCTGAGACCAAAAAAGTAACTAACTCATTCTCATTCTCGTAACTTACCCAATTTCCTATTCGCACACACATATAGATATTCAGATGAAACGCTAGTAAGTTGGAAAATGCCAAGAAAAATCATGTTGTCACAAATTCTGAAATACATAAATCTTTTTACTTTTCTTTCTTTAAATTTTTTTAATGTTTATTTATTTTTGAGAGAGACAGAGGCAGAGACAGAGTGTGAGTGGGAGAGTGGGGGGGGGGGGAGGCGAGGGAGGCGGGGCCAGCAGAAGGAAAGGGAGACAGAATCCCAAGCAGGCTCCAGGCTCTGAGCAAGCTGTCAACACATAGCCTGCTGTGGGGCTCAAACTCACAAACCGCGAGATCATGGCCTGAGCCGAAGTTGGACACTTAACCAACTGAGCCACCCAGGAGCCCCTTTTTACTTTTCTTTCTTAATTACCATGGTAGAAAGGTGATTCTCTATGTATACTCTGGAATTAACATAGGGAAACTCTTTTATTCTATTGATAAACAACAGAGTAGAAAATCAGCTCTCAAGCATAAAGAAAAAGGTTAGAGAGGGAGGGAGCCAAAACATAAGAAACTCTTAAAAACTGAGAACAAACTAAGGGTTCATGGGGGGGTGGGAGGGAGGGGAGGGTGGGTGATGGGTATTGAGGAGGGCACCTGTTAGGATAAGCACTGGGTGTTGTATGGAAACCAATTTGACAATATATTTCATATTTAAAAAAAAAAGAGGAAGGGAATAGTAGTAGTATAGAAAACCTACTTATATATTGACAAACGTCTTCATACCTAAGTATTCTCTGATGGTGAATTCAAATTGTAGCAATGAGATAGTAGATCCAGAGGGAAGAAAAATACCGGATAAAAGACAAATTAGTACTCCATAGAGAGGCACTCTATGGATTAGTCATCAATTAAAGACCAGGAAGCTGGCATGAAGAAAAGCCATGATTACTCTCCACTGCATCAAGAACTAATCAACCAACCAACCAACGAACCACCAATGGCAAAGAAAGTCATCCTGGTAAAACTAGGAAAATAATGCTATTTAAAAAAAAAACAAAAAACCTCACACTGCTTGTGAAAAGTTTGCAATACTTTACCATTATTCTTTCAGACCAAAATGAGCAAAATGTACTAGTAGGAAATTGAAAATGACTAAATGCTAGTAAGTGGGTCATAGATATAAAAAGGGGGTAAGGAGGAGGGGGAACTAGGGTGGAAGTAATGATATTCAAATGGAAAAATTCCTAAATTTTCACATTAAGAATGTGGGATACTTTAAAACCTCAACTTTACCGTTTCATTTACCAGATTCTGAATAAATCATGCTAATCGTTATTCTATGCTAATTGAACATCTAGCCTTATATCTGGAGTGCTTGAGGAGATGATGCATGCGGAGAGCCCACTTGCTGGCTCACCGTAGCGCCCCAAAGCAGGTACTATCTGAGTGAGATGACTGTAAGGAGTAGGATGGGAATCCTCAGTGTTAGCAGATGCACAGGCACACCGTTTATTTTAACCAAAGGCTACAAATTAGCTTCCACGGGCCAGATCTGGGCTACTGATGTGCTTAGTTTGAACAACTAAATGCTTTTATATTAAAAAATAATTATCACAAGCAAGAAATGGAATGTTTTCACATTTAAAAAACCTAAATTTCCCATTTCTCTGAGAACATCAGAAGTCCTGATAGCACGGCCTGCTTATAGGACACTCATCAGACTTTAGACAGCACATTCTCTGTTAATTTGTCACAGCTTCCACCATTCCCAACTGCCTTATAACAGCCTGCTTCAATGACATGATAATATACATGGAGAACCCGATAGACTCCACCAAAAGTCTTCTAGAACTGATACATGAATTCAGCAAAGTCGCAGGATACAATATCAATGTACAGAAATCAGTTGCATTCTTATACACTAATAATGAAGCAACAGAAAGACAAATAAAGAAACTGATCCCATTTACAATTGCACCAAGAAGCATAAAATACCTAGGAATAAATCTAACCAAAGATGTACAAGATCTGTATGCTGAAAACTATAGAAAGCTTATGAAGGAAATTGAAGAAGATATAAAGAAATGGAAAAACATTCCGTGCTCATGGGTTGGAAGAATAAATATTGTTAAAATGTCAATACTACCCAAGGCTATCTACATATTCAATGCAATCCCAATCAAAATTGCACCAGCATTCTTCTCGAAACTAGAACAAGCAATCCTCAAATTCATATGGAACCACAAAAGTCCCCGAATAGCCAAAGTAATTTTGAAGAAGAGAACCAAAGCAGGAGGCATCACAATCCCAGACGTTAGCCTCTACTACAAAGCTGTAACCATCAAGATAGCATGGTATTGGCACAAAAACAGACACATAGACCAATGGAATAAAATAGAAACCCCAGAACTAGACCCGCAAACGTATGGCCAACTCATCTTTG
The DNA here is from genome assembly GCF_018350195.1 of Panthera tigris. NCBI lineage: Eukaryota > Metazoa > Chordata > Mammalia > Carnivora > Felidae > Panthera > Panthera tigris. The sequence goes on along the minus strand of NC_056666.1, from coordinate 102,722,431 downwards.
ACAAAGCAGGAAAGAACATCCAATGGAAAAAAAGACAGTCTCTTTAACAAATGGTGCTGGGAGAACTGGACAGCAACATGCAGAAGAATGAAACTAGACCACTTTCTTACACAATTCACAAAAATAAACTCAAAATGGATAAAGGACCTGAATGTGAGATAGGAAACCATCAAAACCTTAGAGGAGAAAGCAGGAAAAGACCTCTCTGACCTCAGCCGCAGCAATCTCTTACTTGACACATCCCCAAAGGCAAGGGTATTAAAGCAAAAATGAACTATTGGGACCTCATCAAGATAAAAAGCTTCTGCACAGCAAAGGAAACAATCAACAAAACTAAAAGGCAACCAACGGAATGGGAAAAGATATTTGCAAATGACATATCGGACAAAGGGCGAGTATCCAAAATCTATAAAGAGCTCACCAAACTCCACACCCAAAAAACAAATAATCCAGTGAAGAAATGGGCAGAAAACATGAATAGACACTTCTCTAAAGAAGACTTCCGGATGGCCAAGAGGCACATGAAAAGATGCTCAATGTCGCTCCTCATCAGGGAAATACAAATCAAAACCACACTCAGATATCACCTCACGCCAATCAGAGTGGCCAAAATGAACAAATCAGGAGACTATAGATGCTGGCGAGGATGTGGAGAAATGGGAACCCTCTTGCACTGTTGGTGGGAATGCAAATAGGTGCAGCCACTCTGGAAAACAGTGTGGAGGTTCCTCAAAAAATTAAAAATAGACCTACCCTATGACCCAGCAGTAGCACTGCTAGGAATTTACTCAAGGGATACAGGAGTACTGATGCATAGGGGCACTTGTACCCCAATGTTTATAGCAGCACTCTCAACAATGGCCAAATTGTGGAAAAAGCCTAAATGTCCATCAAATGATGAATGGATAAAGAAATTGTGGTTTATATACACAATGGAGTACTACGTGGCAATGAGAAAGAATGAAATATGGCCTTTTGTAGCAACGTGGATGGAACTGGAGAGTGTGGTGCTAAGTGAAATAAGCCATACAGAGAAAGACAGATACTATATGTTTTCACTCTTATGTGGATCCTGAGAAACTTAACAGAAACCCATGGGGGAGGGGAAGGAAAAAGAAAAGAAGTTAGAGTGGGAGAGAGTCAAAGCATAAGAGACTGTTAAAAACTGAGAACAAACTGAGGGTTATGGGGGGGTGGGAGGAAGGGAAGGGTAGGTGATGGGCATTGAAAAGGGCACCTTTTGGGATGAGCACTGGGTGTTGTATGGAAACCAATTTGACAATAAATTTCATATATTATAAAAAAAAATAACAGCCTGCTTCATTCATTATAGTACCCTTTCACTTAACTTCCAGTTGCCCTGGGACTTAAAGTTTTTTTTTTAATTTTTTTAATGTTTATTTATTTTTGAAAGAGAAAGAGAGAGAGAGAGAGAGAGAGAGAGAGACAGAGACAGAGACAGAGACAGAATGGTAGCAGGGGAGGGGCAGAGAGAGAGGGAGACATAGAACCTGAAGCAGGCTCCAGGCTCTGAGCTGTCAGCACAGAGCCTGATGTGGGGCTCGGACTCACAAACTGGAGATCATGACCTGAGCTGAAGTCCATCGCCTAACCGACTGAGCCACCCAGTTGCCCTTCTGGGACTTTAAAGTTTATTCATTCATTCAATGTATCATTTTTTAATCAAATCTTCATGTGTGATTTTTATTTATTCCTATTGGCTGATGAAACTAAAACTCCTACTTTACCTACTTTCTTATCTCTAAGCATGTATTTCTTTCTGTTTTCTAGTTAATTGGATTAGAATAGTTACTCCTTCTCAAAATCAATAGGTTCAAAATAACCATATTTATTCAATAAACCCAACCCAAATTTGATTGTTCCATAGTTTTCTTCTCTGTGTTATGGCACCATCATGCTCAGTATCACCTGAACTGGAAGACAGTTCATTCTCCCCTTCCCACTTCAGCTTATTAAATGAAGTTTCACTCACTTAGAAAATATTTACAGAGTACCTACTCTTACCAGGAACCATTCTCTAGGCAATAGAAATAGCAATGGTCAAGACAGATTCTAAAAACAAACAAATAAAAATAAAAAAGCTATTGCATAATTATAAATGCTCATTAAGGTAAGATGGCATTCTAGAAAAATACTGCAAGGCTATTTTAAATTGGGTGGTCAGAGAAATCCATTTTGGGCAGGAATCATTTAAGTAGAGGTATACATTATGAAAAGCTGCTCATGTGAAGATGGAAGTAAAAGAGCATTCCAGTCAAAAGGAAGAAGGGGTGCAGAGGCCCAAGTTCTGGGAGTCAAGTGCAATTAAGCAACAGAAAAAGTAAATGGTGAGTATAGTGAGGGGAAAGTAGTTACAGATGAGGTTAGAGGGTTAAGTAAGAGCTAGGTCATGTAGGGCTTTGTTAATCGTGTTAAGAAATTTGAATTTTCTTCTAAAGTAATGGAAATTCTTTGAATGGCTTTAAACAAAGAGGTGACATCATCTGATTTAGGTTTAAAAAGATGGGCCTAAAAGCTCAGGAAGTCAGTAAGAGGTCAATGCAGTGGTAGTAGTAACAAGGACAGGACTGGTATTATAGCAATGCAAATGAAGGGATGTATTTAGATGGCACAGTTGAAATAAATCATTGGCAGAGTTGAGGAGGAACAGAATTCTGCCTAGATTTTCATTTTCTGCAACCAGATGAGTAATGGTGAACTTTACTGAAACAGGGAAGTTTGGAGGATGAAAGGTTTAGTGTTTAGACCACATTAACTTTCAGAGTTATATTTGACACACATGCCCAATGATGTCAATTGACCAGGTACATATACTGATCTGGGTTCTAGGGAGGAGTCAGAGCTGGAAATAGATATTTGAGAATAAGACTTTAAAGCCATAGGACAGGATAAGGTTACTTGAAGGTCAGATCTCCTAAGGGTTGTGTATTGAAACAGAAAAAGGTCAAATATAGATATATGGGCTCTCCAACACTTAGAGTTAAAAAAAGAATGAGCAAAGAAGACTGAAAAGAGTTACTAGCGAAGATAGGAGAAAAACCAGAAGAGAGGATACTATAGAACCCAAGTCAAAGTGCTACAAGGAGCAGAAGCTGGAAAATTGTGTTGAAGGCTGAATCACGTGGATTCTATCTCAAATGTTGTGTTGCATTAACAAATATTGATTGGAATTTTATGCAAACATTATGCCAGGTACTCCTGGGAAGAGTAACAAGAGGCACAATCAGGGACCTAAAAATAAAACTTCTAGATCAAAGTTTATTTCTCTATCTATAAAGATCTACAACAGCATCTATTTATCACTGACAATCTGTGTGTGTGTGTGTGTGTGTGTGTGTTTGCACGTGTGTATGTTACTCTACCTATAGGTATCAAAAACTTTTAGGAAAATGTGATTTGGATTTGAAAGGAATCATCTAGTAACAGTCTTGATCAAGAGAGAAGAATGATAACTTAAGGTCCCTATTTGGATGGCTTATGTGGGATGGTGTTGAGATGGGCGACCCGGCCAACTTGAAATTTCCTATGAATATCTTGGGGTGGAAGTGGCATTTCAGATTGTGCAGCCATTCCTGAGCTCTGACTTGCAGGACTTGATTTATAATTTATTTGTTTTTTTATGGAAGACATTACAATTCTATGTAGATAGTGTTCAGGATAAATAATAGACATTTATTTACTTACTAATGGGTAATCATATTATCTAACCAAGTAATCAGTTAGTTTTAAAATATAAAACTAAAGTAGCAAGAGCATCTTACCTATACTTTGAGTGATTTCTATGGAAAAGCATGTAAAGAGATTTTTCTTGAATACAAAAGTCCTGAAAGATAGGTAGATGGCAGAATAATTTTGAAAAATTATTATGTGTTTTTTCTTTGTATTTTTTCCTTCCCCATATCTCAAGCTAGGAGTTGCACTCTTGGTATTTCCTTCCTCAGAATTTTATTAGGTAAAAAGCACAAGCTGAAAAGCTGCTTGCTGAGAGATCTGTCTCAGCTATTGCAAGAGTGTGTGTGTGTGTGTGTGTGTGTGTGTGTGTGTGTGTGTGTGCGCGCACGTGCGCCTAAAGTCACTGAAAAGGTTGTAAAGTCTGGCTTAAAAGCAGCAAAGCATCTATACATGAAGTGAAAAGGTAGGCATGGACTAAGGGTGCTCAGTGGCAATCAGTATAGCCTAATAATACTACAAGAGAGGCACATAATGCTTTATTGCAAGAGAAGACTCTAGGACCTCGGTACAACTCTGAAAGTCTGAGAAAAGCCCTAACAAATAATGTTTGAAATTGAATTTCCCATTGGGATTCAATTAAATTAAAAACAAATGGTACTATGTGCATTAGTGTATACACTAATTCAGTTATTCTCATGTTCAGCGATTTTATACACAACTGTATTAAGTAGAAATCATTAACAGATATCAATGTGTGTGTATATGTATTTATTTATAAGTGTGTAATACTTATTTCTTTTGCATAGAAGCCATTAAAATTCCGTGTAGATAGTGTTCAGGATAAGCACCAGAAATTTATTTAGCTAATTATGATTAATGCTGTCTAAGCAAGTAGGCTAACTAGTTAGTTTTAAAAATAAAATTAAAGTTGCAAGAGCAATTATTACATATACTTTGAGTGATTTTTGTGGAAAATCATTCAAAGAGCTTTTTCTTGAATGCAGAAGTATAAATACACATACAAGATAATACTTACGGCCAGGCAGGGTTTGTGTAGATATCCAATTTGAAGCATTGCCATAACCAGCATTGGTGCTGGCAGCCACTTGGAATCTGTACCATCTAAATTTCTTTAATCCATACACTGTCTCTTCAGTTAGGTTAGCTTCATAAAGGTATTGGGTTTTTTGATACTCAACACATTCTTCAGAATCCCATTCTATGCATTTCTGAGCCCGCAACTGAGTGGTGATCTTGTAATTTTGGAAGTAGCCAAGAATAGAGTCAGGTCTCATCCATGTTAATGTTGCACTAGTTGATTGAACATTAGAAAAAGCAATATTTGTGGGTACACTGGGGACTAAAAATTAAGGGAGAAAAATTGAAAACAATTAGAATTACCAAAAATTTTCTAAATGGAAGGAAGAAATGGATTAAAAAATATGTCCCTATTATGCACCTAGTGGCAATCTCTTATTACAACTGCCCTTAGATTAGTATCACCACATTTAATGAGCAGAACCTTAAGGTGATGCTTCAGAGACTGCTGGTTCAAACGGTAGAGGGCAAAACAACTGTGATTTTATCAATTCCCAATTTTGCTCCCAAATTCACTCATAAGAATCTTATATAAACTTACTTTGGCTTCATATATAAGTACTGGTACAAAAGAAAACTATATGCTCATTTAAACTTATGTACTTCCCTGGGTACGGTCTGAGTTTTAATATTCAGTTCCCAAGAAAAACATACTCATATTTAAATGTCTATATAGACACAATTACATCTTATACATAGTAAATGCTGAATATAAAATAATTCTAAATAAACAATATTATTAACTTAATTGATTTATTTAATTAGCTGATTTTTATTTTATCTTGCATATATCTAAAACTGACAAAATCTTTTCTAGAATATCATCCAGAAGACTAATGTTAATACACAGACTATGGGGCACCTGGGTGGCTCAGTCGGTTGAGCATCAGACTTCTGTTCAGGCCATGATTTCACAGTTCGTGAGTTTGAGCCCCATGTAGGGCTCTGTGCTGGCAGCTCAGAGCTTGGAGCCTGTTTTGGATTCTGTGTCTCCCTCTCTGTCTGACCCTCCCCTGCTCATGTTCTGTCTCTCTCTCTCTCTTTCTCTCTCTCTCAAAAATAAACGTTAAAAAAATTTAAACAATACACAGACTAAGGTATCTGTATATTACCCACAATCACATAGTCCTACTTGGAGTCACTTAATAGATTTCATATTAACCACTGGTTTGCTATATACATATCATGTGTCAGGCTCTGAGCCTGGTGTTAAGGATTCAATATACATAAGGCTTATGTCTTATTTTCAAGAAATAGCCATTTATTGAATTAGTAATAATACAAGCATGTTATGGTTAGGAATACGAAAGAACAATGCACTACGTGGTATAAGCACTTTCTTCAGCCATGCCTTTACCTGTGTGTGTGTACAACGGTTTTTGCTTAGAAGGCTGAGATAGAATGATACCAAGTGACTTGTGTGAAAATTATATAATTCACAAAAGCTGTATAACAATAGTCACATTTAAAAATAAGAAAATGATGAGTTAGAAAACCCATTCATTCCTAAACATCATATGTTTTTTTTAAGTTTATTTACTTATTTTGAAAGAAAGCGGGGAGAGTGCAAAAATGGGGGAGGCGGGAAGGGAGAGGGCGACAGAGAATCCCAACCAGGCTCCGCTTTGTCAGTGCAGAGACTGATATGCAGCCAGAACTCAGGAACTGCAAGATCATAACGTGAGCCAAAGTCAGATGCTTAACTGACTGAGCCACCCAGGTGACCCCTAAACATATCATATTAATTCAGGATTCAATAAATATCTAACGAGCACCTAATTTGTGTCAAGTGCTTAACAGCATTTACACAATAAAAGTATAAGTAAATATTGTATATAATATTTTAGATGATGATTGCTGTTATGGGGAGAAATAAGGAAGAAATAAGAAAGAGAGAGAGATGATCTAGGGATATTGAAATTTTTAATTGAGTAGTCAGAGAAGACGTGAAGTTCTAATCTAAGCTCTTTAGATTAGAAGGCATGAAGTTCCTGATGAAGGCTTGGGGAAAACCATGGGAATATTTGAAAAAAGGACATTCCCTGCAGGGGAAAATGCATGATTATAGGCACTAAGTTGGAGCTATGCCTGGTATATTTGGAGAATAACAAGGAGGCCAGTGTGGCTAGAAGGAGTTGCAGTCTAAGAGGAAATAATGAAGGCTAGATTGTGTATGACATTGTAGGACATTGTTAATGACTTTCATTTGAGCAGAGGAATGACAGGCTCTAACATGTTTTCATGGAATTGCACCAGTCACTGTGCAGAGCATAGACTGAAGGGAGATAAGGGTGAAAACAGGGAGAGCAATTAGTAGGCTGTTGCAATGTCAACACAACAGATCATGATGGTCTGACCCAGATTGCAGCAGCAGAAATGAACAGCTTTCAGAGCTGAACATCATTTGAAAGGGAGCTGACAGGATTTGCTGATGCATGACATGTGAGGTGGAAGGGAAAGAGAGAGTAGAGGAATGCCCTATGGTCTCCGGATTGAGCAAACAGAAAGATGAAGTCATTATTAACCAAGCTGGAAAGAGTAAGCTTTGGGGAGAGAGATTAAGAATTTATTTTGAGCATGTTAACTTTGAAATGCCTAGCAGATACCCAGAAAGAGATGTCAAATAGTAGATGGATACATTAGTCTGGAGTTCTGTAGAAAGGCCTTAACTCCAGTTAAAAATTTTAATTTCCTCTTAAATTTTTATTGAATTATCTATAGATCTATTGCTTATATATTTGCCTAAATCTGGAAGAGAAGACAAAGTCTAATGCAATGGAAAACAAGAAGTAGATAACTTAAAGCCATATGATTAGATTAAATTACTCTATTTTCCAATACTAATAGTTATCATTGAATCTTACTGTATTTAATTAAACATTAACCTTCAAAGTAGCATTACAAACAGAATACTTGATATGCTACCTACAACACACCCCTCTTCTATTTTTAGTTATGCAGAAAAGCAACTAGAGAAAAAGTTATTTTTAAGGAAAATATACCTTATAGAGGAATCAGTTTTAGATCTGATTAAAAAATAGAATTTCCAGGGGCACCTGGGTAACTCAGTTGGTTAAGCGTCTGACTTTGGCTCAGGTCATGATCTCATGGTTTGTGTGTTTGAGCCCTCTGTCGGGTTCTGTGCTGACAGCTCAGAGCCTGGAGCCTGCTTCTGATTCTGTGTCTCCCTCTCTCTCTGCCCCTTCCCTGTTTGCTCTCTCTCTCTCTCAAAAATAAACATTAAAAAAATTTTTTAATTGAATTTCTATAAAAGGTAGAACTTCCATAATTTACTTAAATCTCGTAGCCACTAAATTTGAACTCAGACCACCTGAAGAGAAAACAAATTTAGACATATGGGTGATTTGAGGGTTCAGGAAAGTTTTAAGTGAAAAGGTGGCATGTGAGATAGAATTTCACTGATTATAAAGGTAGAGACTTAGAAGAGGGGGTAATGTGATCTAAGTCAAGTTCAACTATAGTTTATAATTCATATTGGCAATTACAAACAGAAAGGCTGTACAATAACTGGGGAACATACTGTGTTAGAAGGACTTACAGTTTGTCAGGCAATGGAAAGCTATCAAGGTGCCAGAGTGAGATGTTCAGAAATACATTTTATCAAGTCTTGTCTGGTAATTACACAACAGGAGAAGGGACAAATTTATAGACCACTGGATGTGTTCAGGACAAAGAAGATAGTAGCAATAAGAAATAAATACATTTTTAGATCTATTTTGGTGGTTGAATTCATGGAACAGGCAAATGAATCAAAATATGACAGGGTTAGAATTTGATGGAAGTTTAGAGATGATCCTGGTCAATTTGGCTTTTTATGTCTGACCTTTAGGTAGGCAGATGTCCCCCAAGATTCCTGGCCCTTGTATACTCCCCTCCGTTCAGTTTTTCAACCAAGCACTGCTATAGGTGCTGATATGGAAAAGTTTTTTCAGCTGTAATTAAGAAACCAAATCAGTTAAGGAATATACTTGTGATAAGCCCTGGGTGTTGTATGGAAATGTTGAATTATTATAGTGTACACCTGAAGCCAGTATTACACTGTTAACTGAAATTTAAATGAAAACTTTTAAAAAATAAAAAATAAACAAAAGAGGCAGAGATTATCCAGTAGACCTGATTTTATAGCATGAGTCCTTTAAAAGCAGAGAGTTTTCTTTGGCTCATTACAGAGGAAGTAACATATTCTAGACAAGAGATATATTCAATGTACAAAAATTTATCCATTGCTGGTTTTGAAGAAGAGGGCCATATGGTAAAGAATCTAGGACTATCTCTAGAAATTAAGAGCAACCTCTTGGCTATGAGCCAGCCAGGAAATGGGAATCTGAGATCTACAACTGTAAGAAACCAAATTCTGCCACAAACTTGTGAGCTTAGAAGAGGATTGAGCTCCACATGAGAATACAGCTGAATGACACCTTGATTTCAGCTTGTGAATCTCTGGGTAAGGAATCCAGGCATAACATAGCCAAACTTCTGACCAACAGAACTGTGTAATAAGCAATAAGTGTTGTTTTAAACCACTAAATTTGTGATAACTTGTGACATGACAATAGAATACTAATACAATTTCCTCCTTTAAAATGACCAACTTCTACTTTTCTGGCCTCTGCTTAAATATGTAGAGCAAAAGGAAACTCAAAATCTTGAGGGGCTTCTTTTAAAATTTATTTCCAGATACCTCTATTAGTTTGTCCTTTGTTGGGTTTTTAAAATGTTTTTATTTATTTATTTGAGGAGAAGAGGGGGCAGAAAGAGAGGGAGAGAGAGAATCCTAAGCAGGCTCTGTGCTGCCAGTGCAGAGCCCAATGTGGGGCTTGATCTCATGAACTATGAGATCATGACCTGAGCTGAAACCAAGAGTCAAACATTTAACCTACTGAGTCACCCAGGTGCCCCTGTACCTCATTGTTTTGAACTGATAGTCACCCTCCTATAAATATTAATTCTACTCTGAAAACCCACCTTCAATAGGCCTAATCCTTTTTTATTTTTTTAATTTTTTTAAAAATTTTATTTTAGAGACAAGGAGAGGAACACACACACACACACACACACACACAGAGAGAGAGAGAGAGAGAGAGAGAGAGAGAGAGAGAGAGAGAGAAAATGAATCTTAAGCAGGCTTCATACTCAGTGCATAGCCTGATGTGAGACTGGATCCCACAACTCTGGGATCATGATCTAAGCCAAAATCAAGAACCATATGCTCAACCAACTGAGCCACCCAGGTGCCCTCTAATCCTCTTTTCATTGCCACTTCGTTCCAACATGTACACCAAAGATCTAGAAAGGTTTTGATTCTACATTCATATCAATAAAAACAATTAATTACTCCAAAACGTGTATGCTTATTATTTATTATATACACATGCAAATATCAATCTACATACTAGATTGTGTCTCTGAAGGTCTAGAGTAATGCTTGCAACAAAACAGGCACTCAATAAATATTTTTTTAATGTATGAACAAATGAGTAAGAGAACAGGAGATTTGATTTAGATAAATGGTCAGGAAAGGCTTTAATTTAATTAGATAACAAAGATGTAGCTTCCTAGGTGAAAACATCAGGATGTGTTAAGATTCTGAGGGAAAAGAGAGTAGTTTTTAGGAACCCTTAAGAAACATATCTGAGTCCACAAGGACATGGATAAAGGTAGGAAGCTGGAGATATAAGCCAGAATCAGATAATGTTGAGCCTTCTGAACTGGATTCAAGATTTTTAGTTTTATCCCTAAGAGCAGTGGGGATACTTGAGAAGTTTAATGTTGACTTTTCAACTGCATTAAAACCATAGACTCTCTTCTTTCCTGGGAAACAGGGAGTATGATCTACACATTTCCCTCTCTTTTGAGTCCATGATCAATTTCCCTTACCCAGGGTTTACTAAGCAATTAAAGTGGAAAGAAAAAGGGATGCATTAGTTATCCAATGAACTGGAGAAGGCAAGAGTCTACCCTTTTCCTAATTCAACAAAAGGGATGACTAAATGCCCATGGTTCTATGACCAATTTTTCCCCCCTCCAATATTCAGATCTTAGGAATGAAGACTCCAATGGCAAAATATGTTACATAGTAAAAATTTTCAGCAGATTAATTCTGGTTCACAGACCTTATGTTTTCCAAATAAATAACACAGAGGAGGAAAAAAGGTCTAAAAGGATAGTAATTTAACTTGATAAGGAAAAAAGAAGAATTTTTTGTAACCTGACTAAAGGAAGAGGAACAACAATTGAGTTGCCCTCCATTTGACAGACACAGTGATGGACCTTCCACAGATACATAGTGTCTGGCACATACTGGGCACTCAATAAGTGTTGACTGTATGCATAAATTATGTGTCATTCAAACAGTCCTTTGGTTTTCACGTGGTGCAAAATTTTACGCACATATCCCAAATAAATTTATTTAGAAAGATAAACCAGAAATAAATCTAAGTTGAAGCCAAATACATAGTATAACTCATAGACAGTTTTTTTTAAAGGCTACCTCAGTGGCACTCATAAATGACCAGCATTTATATGCGGTATCTTCTCTTTTGATGAACTGCGTGTTGAACTAGACTATTTCAAAGCAACTGCCCTATTGAATTACAGATACAAAAAGGATTACACTCATTTTAGCATGGAGAATCGGATTTCCATTCTTTAAGAATGACTAAAAACCTCAATTTTTTTCTATCCACAGATGGTACTAATTTGAACACATCATTCCATGCTTCCTGGAGTAATCACACAGCTTGCTTAGATTTTCTAAACATGACTGAACTGTGATGAAGCGATCAACATTCACTGGCAAGGTATTCCGTAAATTACATTTTTATTCATAAATTATTCTTATCTGTGAAGTATTTTCATCATGATTGAAATGAAAGCTATAGAACTATATAAGTGACATTTGTTGTAGGTTGAATGCATGTCAGTTGTTACTGACTATTTAGTAGGGTTCCACTTAGAAGATGAAAGTGTGTATAAAGTGTAATTATTCTCTAAACTTCTGAATATCAGTTATGAGCAGTTGCCAACCTCCCATGATAAGATTCTTATGGTAGTCTGTATTGACTTCTCACTGACCTGATTAAGTATACTAACAGGAAAGACCAAGTTTCCTTAATTCTTTATTTATGACTATATTTTTATCTTCCACTGCAGAGGTACTTTCTTTTAAGCAAAACAGATGCCTGAAAATTTATATTTATAAATTATATTTATAAAATTTTAAAAAGTATGAACACAATGTTTCCTAGGTTATTAAGAATATTTTTGTCTCTACTAATTTTAAATAATCTACAGTCTTTTTAGAAACACAAAATACTAATATGTGATCTTATACAAATAAAAGTACAGTTTACCAACACTAACACAGTATGAATCAATATAAAAATAGAAATTCCTACAAAGTTCAGTGCAAAAAATATTTCAGCCTACCAGATACAAATTTTGCACTAATTTGAATTTAATCAATAGCAATTACTGAACATTCACACTGAATGGTGTGAGCAAGTTATTAGTCTTAGGGTATAAGTTGTTTTTCATACACATACGAAAAGTAATTTAGCTAACAGAAACCACCACAAATAGGTGATGCCCAAAGGAAAGTTTCAATGGAAGAATATCTAGTGGCTATAATTTGGAGGAACAATTGAGAATCAGTAAATACGTGCTGGAAAAGATGTTTAAACACAATGAGTATGGGAAAGATAGAAGTAGCTACAAATTGTCAAAGTCTAGAAAGTATACTAGACTGGAATAAAGAAAGTTTAAGGAAGTAATAAGAAAAAAGAGGGGGCCATAAAGTGTGTTATGTTACTGAAAGGCACTGAAAGTTTGAGAGGTGAGTTTAGGTAACTACTGGAGGCACTAGAGAGCAATCAACAGAATGAATTTGTAAAGTCTAAACTTAAGAAAAGCCTGAGCCTCCCCATAGCTAGTTAATAGGAAAAGTTTAATTTGATAGAAAGTGGTTAGATGTTGTATATATACAGTACAATGCAGATTACAATAATAACAAAGAATAATTAGAAACAGAGCTTTTAAAAAAGGCAAAAGAATATCAGCAGAATGTGATTATTTTTTGGGCAGAGAAGAGTACAACATAGAATGAACCCAGGAATTGGGTCAACAGATAAAAAGTACACTGTACACTTCCTAGAGGGAGGCTATGATTTGGCCCTGTGTTACAGAAAGTAATACAAAGGAAAAACTCAAGATTGTAAATCTCTGTGATTATAAATAAAGAAAAATTAATAAGAAAATGCAATAACCTGTTACTGAGATGAGAGATATATTTCTCTCTCTCTCAAAAAAAAATCAGATAAACAGGTTACAATGTAATTTAATGAACAATATCCTCAACAACATCCTTACATAGTAAATGCCAAGTATCTTTAACTTGGCTCTTTCTTACAATGTCTCTCAATGTGAGTGAGCAGAGTAACTATCAAACATGGTTTTGTAAAACTATTTCTTCAGAGGTTCTAATTATTCAGTTCAGGCACTCTTCTCTCTAGCAGTCTGGCTTACTCCAGAAATAGATTTTGGAGTAGCTGGGCCAGAATTTATCAAAATAAACATGATTTCAGGTGGTGTTACAAAGCTGGGAATATGGACTGACATACTGTTATTAGTGTGCCAAATTAAATCATCTTAACATATTCCATTCACACGAAAAAGAACTGAAGAAGTATCTGTAAACAGGACAAAATTTCCTAAAATTGTTTAAAGTGTCTGTCCTACTGCACATAGAGATAGACAACTGGGGGACCCAAAACTCTATGGACCACAGATATAATAATAATAGTTTTCAAATCAAGTATTAACTGAATGCACAGCTTACTTATAAAAATATCTCAGTAAAACTTTTGTTTTGCTTTGTTTTTTGGAGAATACTGTAAAGAAAATGGGTTATACATGTTCTGCTTGGAGGGAAAATAAGTTGATTTGTTTTATAAAGTCACTAGTTTGACAGCTCTAGATAGCAAGCCATCTCATGAGAATATCCATCAAAAATGACAAATTTGATTTGAAATTATTTATCTGAAGCAGTTCTTAGGGAGTAATTACATAGCAGTTAGTTGTCTATTAAGAACAACTCTATAGCACCTGGAGACTAAATTGAATCATTGACACTAATGAAGAAATGAGACATACTGGTTTGGGGGGATTTGTTTGAGGGATTCGAGTAAATTACATGTTAGTTTCATATCTTGTTAACATGAATAAATAGAGATATCTTGGGAGGAGAGATTGGGTTAGTTAGCCTAAGAAGTCAAGAAAGGCCAATTTGGGATAATTATGCATATATAAGTTTGGAAATCATAAGAGTAAATAAACATTTAAGGGGAGTATTTGTATATATAGTTTCACAACAGCAGATGATGAACTGAGTCTCTGTAAAGTTAGTAGTAAATGGGCAGTCAAATAGAACTGGAAATAAAATCATAAAAAAAATTTAGGTAAGCCCATAATATCTGGCATATATTGATATTAAGAAATATTTGTTTAACAGGGGCACCTGTGTGGCTTACTCGGTTGAGCATCTGACTTTAGCTCAGGTCATGATCTCACGGTTCCTGAGTTTGAGCCCCACATCGGGCTTGCAGCTGTTAGTGTGGAGTCAGCTTTAGATCCTCTGTCCCCACCTCTCTTAGCCCCTCCCCTGCTTATGCGCTCTCTCTTTCTCTCTCTCTCTCAAAAATAAAGAAAACATTAGGAAGGAAGTATTTATTTAACAAATAAATGAACAAATGGATGAATGCATGCACAGATTTCAAGAAGGAAGTGTCACCAATTCTGTAACCAGTATTGATTGATGAACAAGTGTCACCAATGCTGATTGTAATGAAATGCTGCTTGAAACAATTCCTGTTTTCTAAAGAGTGTAGTTGCACAGAAAACCTTGATAGATTAAAATATACAAAAGGAATCCTGATCTAAAGTTTGGGGAAAGCTCTACAAAAGAGAAAAAAGAATTTGGAGTTTACAGGGATTCCATGAGACATGCATACACACACACACACACACACACACACACACACACACTGGGTAAGGGTGGGGGGAGAGAATAAAAGGAGATGGAAAGAGAAACAACGAATAGAGGAGAAAGGATCAAAAGATAGAGTGAGACTGGGGATTCTGTGAAATAAAGTAGCCAATAGAAAAGTCCCTGATTGCCAAAATATTTGTAAGAACAAAAATATCTACTACTGTTCCTTTTAGAGTCATGTATATTATTGCAATGTAAACCTCTCTTCTATGTGCTTATCACAAAATATTCAGTAAGGCTATTGTAAATAAAATGTTCAGTGTGACTAGAATTGTCAAAATCATGCGAAAAATAATTTTGCAGAGGCAGTCAAAAATGTGTATCAAAATATTTCAGCGCCCAAATATACTAAGTTTGAGAATCTGTTTTGATGATACAACAGCAGTTTGTATCAGATTAAATCTCCTGCAGATAACAACCATGTACCCTGGATGGAGGAAACAAACAAACGAACGAACAAACAACTTGTGGCTTGAGGTGTCAGAGAATGGAATGTGAGACTGCCAA
Source organism: Panthera tigris (assembly GCF_018350195.1). Lineage (NCBI taxonomy): Eukaryota > Metazoa > Chordata > Mammalia > Carnivora > Felidae > Panthera > Panthera tigris. The sequence continues at coordinate 102,707,067 of NC_056666.1, read as the reverse complement.
AGTAGCTGGAAAAGGAGGGAGCCAAAAAGGGGGTAGGCCTAAATTCTGGGTCTAAACTCCTCTGAAATCCTTGGCTACTCTCTTAATCATACATGTATAAGGACAGACTGAGGAACACAGTGGAAAGAAACAGATGGAAAACTGAGTAGAAATTTTAATTGCTTCCCAGTGCAGGGGAGACAGAATTTGGAGATCCAATATTTTTTAATTTTTTTTAAAGTTTATTTATTTTTGAAGGAGAAAGAGACAGAACATGAGTGGGGGAAGGGCAGAGAAACTGGGAATTGCAGAATCTGAAGTGGGCTCCAGGCTTCGAGTTAGCAGCACAGAGTCTGACACGGGCTCCAACTCAGGAGCTGTGAGATCAGGACCTGAGCTAAAGTCGGATGCTTAACTGACTGAGCCCCCCAGCCGCCCTTGGAATTTGGAGTTTCAATCCCACCAAATTAAGGGCTTGGTAAATAGCACAGGCCTCATATTAAAATCCTAAAAGAATCATATATTTACTTTATTCTCTGTTCCAGGATCAAGGAATTTCCTCTGTAGATAATAGAGAAACCAAAACCACATACTCACAAAATCATCATTCAGTAATTTAATAGTCTGTTAGAATAAAGACTAACACCCTTAAGAACAAGATAACAAAATCCAGAGTTTATGCAAAACATCACCAGCAAAGTCTAATATAAATTTAAAAATTACAAGGCAGGCAGGAAAATTACTACTGACAGGAAAATGTGACTCATAGTCAAGAGAAAAAAGTGTTCAACAGAAAAAAAATCACAGAATACCTCAAGTGTAGGAATTATCAGAAAATAAATTTAAAACTATGTAAATATTTTATTTTACTTAACAGAAAACATGACCATAATTAGAAACCGAATAGGGAATTTCAGCAGAGAAACAGAGATAATGAAACAGAATTAATCAAAATTCTAGAACTTAAAAATACATCTGAAATGAAACATTCATTGGACTTATAACAGCTTAAAGACAGCAGAATATTGTCAATAAACTTGGTGAAACATCAATAGAACCCAATCTGAAGAACATAGAAAAAAATGAAAAAAATTAAAAAAGCCTCAGTCACTTAAAGGATGATGATATCAAGAGGTTATAAATGGAGTCTCAGAATAGAAGAAGGAAGAAAAATATGTGAAAAAATAATGACCAGAAATTTCTCAAATTTCAGAAAATATTTATCAATACAAAAAATTAAATGAACCCTTAGCAAAAAACAAATGCAACAAAAAGCACATTAGTCATATCACTGACAAACTGCCTTAAAGAAAAGATAAAGAAAAATGTCTTGAGAAGTGCCAGAAAAAGTAACATGTATCACACACCAGAGCTAAGAATATAAATGGCAGCTGACATCTCATCGGAAACAATAAGTACTAGAAGACAAAGGAATGACATTTTTAAAGTGAAAAATACTGGGGTGTGGAGGGTGGCAGGGAGATGGGGTAATTATCCATCCAGAATTTTATATCCAGAGAAAAAAATCCTTCAAAAGTGGAAGCAAAATAAATCTATTTAAAGTAAATAAAATCTGAGAGAATTTGATGCAAGCATACCTGCACAGAAGAAAGTCTTAAGAAAGTTAAAGGGCAATGACACTAGAAGTATGAACCTAGATGAAATGACACTGAAATAAAGAACACCAGAAACAATAATTATATAGAAAAGATATGTGGTCTTTTCTCAATTCATTTAAATCTCTACTGGCCCTGTAAGAAACATAGTACAATAAACTGTGGTTTACAATGTACATATATGTAAATTATTTAAAGTATACAGATATCAAGTGCATGACATGAATAGCACAAAATATGGCAAAATGCATGGAATTGTATTTTTGCAACTTAATATTTTTTAATGCTTATTATTTTTGAGAGAGAGAGAGACAGAAAGCAAGCAAGGGAGTGTCAGAGAGAGAGGGAGACAGAGACAGAATTGGAAGCAGGCTCTAGGCTCTGAGCTGTCAGCACAGAGCCTGATGCGGGGCTCGAACTCACAGACTGCGAGATCATGATCTGAGCTGAAGCTGGCTGCTTAACCAACTGAGCCACCCAGGTGCCCTGCAACTTCACATTTTTATGTGAAGTTGTACAATATTAAGTAGCTATGACAAACTAAATAATCATATTGTAATCTCCTTGAGCAACCACTAAAAATAAGTATAGCTAAAAATCCAACAGATTAATTAAAGTAGAAAACTAAAACTATTCAATTAACTCAAAGGAAGGCAAGAGAGAGAGAAGAGAGGAACTAAAAAAGAGATAAGACAAGTAGAAAACAAATAGCAAATAGTAGAACTAAATTCAATAAAATTAATAATGACTTTAAGTGCAGATTAGGGGCGTCTTCATGGCTCAGTAGATTGAGCATCAGACTCTTGATTTGGGCTCACGTCATGATCCAGGGCCTGGAATCGAGCCCTGTGTCAGGTTCCATGCTGAACAGGGAGCCTGCTTAAGATTCTCTCTTACTCTCCCTCTGCCCTCTCCCTAGCTCATGCTCTCTTTCTCTCTAAAAATTAAATATATATATATATATATATATATATGCTTCATTTAAAAAGCAGAGATTGTCAGTCACAATACAAATGAAAGGCCCAATTATATGCTGTCCACAAGAGGCATACTTTGTTGTCACCAGGCACACGTTTAAATATGACACAAATAATTCAAAAATAAGGATAGAAAAAGATACACAATGCAAACAATAAACTAAAAAGCATGTCTATATTAATATCAAACAAAAGACTTTTATTTTTTATTAAAAATTTCTTTATTTTTTATTTATTTTTGACATAAAGAGAGACAGAGTGTGAGCGGGGGTGGAACAGAGGGAGAAGTTGGCACAGAATCCGAAGCAGGCTCCAGGCTCAGAGCTATCAGCACAAACCCCGACACTGGGTTTGAACTCATGAACCACGAGATCATGACCTGACCTGGTTGGATGCCTAACTGACAGGTGCTCCCAAACAAAAGAAGGACAAGAAGTATTCCCAAAGATAAAAGAGACAGTTGATAATGATTAAGGGTCAGTTAGGAAGTTATAGCAATCATAAATATGTATTTGTTAAGGAAAAAAAACCAAACTTTGAAGTACATGAATCAAATACTGACAGAACCGAAAGAAGAAACAGACAAATGTACAATCGTTGTGGGATATGTTAACATTCCCTTCTCAATAATTCATAGAATAATTAAACTGAAAAGTTGTAAGGATCTAGATTTGCAAAACATTAGTGTCAAACACATTCGACTAATACCTAGAACATTATAGCCAATAACTGAAGAATATACACTATTTTCAAGTGTGCATGGGAAGAATATTCAACAAGTTAAATCATATGCTGAGCCACTGAAAATTTCTCAGCCAGCTTTTAAAAATTAAGTCTTAAAGATATATTCTCTGACAATGGCATAAGTTAAAAATTGATGACATAAGAATATCTAGAAAAGTTCCAAATAATCAGAAATGAAACATATTTGTATATAACCATGGCTCAAAGAAGAAATTGCAAAGGAAATTAGAAAATATTTTACCTGAAAGAAAAAAACCAAACATTTTGATATATAATTATCCAGAGGAGATTATACTATAAATGTTTATATATGAAAAGAAGAAATGTTTAAAATCATTATGCCAAGTGAAATAAGCCAGAAACAGAAAGGTAAATACTACATAATGTCACTCACGTGTCGAATCTAAAAATATCAAACTCATAGAGGGTTTAACATCATTAATCGTCACTGATATGAAAATACAACTTATAATAAGATAGAAAATGTTGACACCAACTGGAATGTCTAAATTAAAAAGACTGTTAACACCAAATTCTGGTGATATTGAGAAATAATTATAACTCTCCTATTTTGCTGTTGGGGTGTATTTAAAATAGTACAACCATTTTAGAAAACTGTCAGTTACTTACACACAAACACATATCTAGACTATGACCCAGGAATTCCACAAAAAAGATTTAAAAAATATATGTATGGCAATTTTATTCAAAATACTTAGTTTAGAAGAAGCTACATGTCCACACACACACACACACACAAATAATGCAATATTCATAAGATGGGAAATTGCCCCACAGTAAAAAAGAACAATTACTGAAATTTTCACAATTATGTTGAAAGAAACAGACCAGACATTAAAGAGTACATACAGCCAGGAACAACTTAAACTAACTTTTGCTGATTGAAATCATGACAGTGGTTGCTTTGGAGAGTGGGTATCCAAGGGAATTTTCTGTGGGAGATGGAAATGTTCTATACGTTGTTGAGTGGTGTTACATAAGAGTATGCATTCGTAAAAACTCATTGAATTGTACACTTAGGTTCTGTATATTTCATTGCATATAAAATAATTTTCCATAAGTAAAAAACATTTAAAAAACACAAAAACATGAAAAGAAAAAAGCTTTCTCATAAAAATGCAGCAACAATATTCAAAATAAGTTATATATTTATATAGAAATTTTAAATGCTAGACAAATACTTCCTAACTAATGTTTTACACATCTAGGTGTTAGTAGAAATGATGAGTTTTATTGTATTTTTGATATATCCATTCTAGAAAAGAAGCCTTACAGATTAGGCCAAGTATGTCAACAACTGTTTTCAACTATCTTTTGGCAATTGGTTAATCTTCATGCAAAGTTCCTAATATACTTCTGAGAATAGCATTCTACCCAGCTTTCACAGAGCATATCTTAAACAGTTAACCATTCTCTGTAAAAACATCCTAAATACAAAGTTAGTTTTAAATCTTAAGTCTAAACTTTAAAAATGTTAGACTTCTATATAACAAATATTAATGTAGTTGTATTTTAAAAATTACAAACAAGATCTTGGCTTTTAAAAAATCCTATCTAAAGTAGGCTAATTTAGGGGTGCCTGAATGGTTCAGTCAGTTAAGCATCTGACTTCAGCTCAGGTCATGATCTCACAGCTTGTGGGTTTGAGCCCCACATCAGACTCTGTGCTGACAGCTCAGAGCCTGGATCCTGCTTTAGATTCTGTGTCTCCTTCTCTCTGCTCCTCCCCTGCTCACGCTTTGTGTGTATGTCTCTCTCTCAAAAATAAATTAACATTAAAAAGAATTTTAAGTAGGGTAATTAATTAGTAACAAACCAGAAAATTAGGCTACTCATTTTTAATGTATCTTTTAATTGTATAGATTTCATTATTGTGATCCTTATGGAATACTACTTATTATCTTTCTAACATTGCAAATTGTTTCCAAAGTAATAATTTTTCATAAGGTATCCAGACACAGAACTGAATGGGTGATTTATTTGAGGTTGCAGTGAATACTAGGTGGTAAAAAATTCAAATTACAATGATAACATTAATATACTAAAAAGCATTATTTCTTTTCTTGAATTTTGAAAGTGTTCAATCATCTAGTGGCTTCTATTTATGTGTGCCTTCTATTTATAAAATAGCTTCCAGACCAAAAGTTATTTTTTCATATGCCATGAAACTTGTAATTGAAATTCACTAAATTGTGGTTAACAATAATTTGCACAACCTTCTCTTTGCTCAAAGAATTTTCTTTATATCATATTGCATTATTTTAAAGTTGAGTTGTTACTAATGAAAATTTGCTGTCATTAAAAGTCCTATATTTTACATTTCAGAGTTTTTACACCATTCCTAAGTGTTTTTCCCTGAAGCTTATAATCTCACAGAAACAACGGTTAAATTCCTGAAGGTTTCAAGTAATACGGTTACTAGAGATAAAGAAAGAAGGCTGTTGCATGCACACACACATCCTTAATTTACTTAAAAAGGAAAGTAAAGGAGAATAAGAAAAAAAAATGGAGTGCAATGGGAGAGGAGGTTGATATGCAAAGGCTGTTATGAAAAGTATCAGCTACAGCTGCATAGGACAGGAATGGAAAATAGAGTAATAAGATATGCCCCAGTTCTTAAATAAGTTAATAAAAATGCTGCTTGAAGAACAGCTGTCTTTAGCTGGAGCAGGGATGAAGAAAAGAGTGGATGCCTGGAATATACTTAATGAAAGGTATTAGAGCATCAATGGGGTCAAGGAGAATTAAGCAGAGTAACTCAAATTCATTTTTTACCAATGGAATTACATTTAAAAGGACTTTTAAAATTATAATTTACAATCTGACACCTAAGACAATTTCATAATAGCCAACATTACAACTTTGGGACTTATCCAGGATAAAAAATGCAGTACGTACCTAGGAACTCTAAAGATTTCCCAGAATGGCTTCAGTATTTTACACTGTATTTTTAGTATTATAGTATTTTGGGTATTATAGGTAAGCACATGTTTGATGATAGAAATTTAGTTTTCCTGAAATTTAAATCCATATTTGGACAAAAGTATGTATACAGTTACATCATAAATATATCTGCAAAAATTAATGAGAAAATTAATATAATGGGCCTAAATTTCCCCACTCCATAAAAATTCTACTTAGCTACTGTGAAACAATGGAAGAAAACTATTCTAATTCCAATAAGTGCAAATGATTCGTTGAATTCCTAAGGTAAGGAAAGCATTATAGTATAGTAGGAGGAGTTCTGGATTAGTGGGAGTTCTGCTAAGAATTATTTACAGCTCCCTTAGTAGACACGTAACCTGTGTGCTTCATTTCCCATATCTATCAAATGAGATGACTGAATGAGATTATCTCTGAGAGCCAATGAAAATATAAAATTACATAATTCTAAATTTTAAAAGCACAAGAAATAAATTTGTTTATTATAGTCTTCCCAGTAGTCCCTAGCATTCTACTTCATATGTATTAAATAACTTCATCTTAAATAGATGAATAAAAGGGGTACCATGCATGATATTAAGTATCATGTTCAGAATTTTAAAAAAGCATCTTTTTTGCAGCATTTTTGCTACATAACTAATAGGCCATAAGGCAATTCTGCCATAGAAGATAAAATCATGAAAAATAAAAGAGGGACATTTAGTAAAAAGGATGTAATGAAACATTAAAAATGAATGACAAAATTTGAAAGACTTTATTGCAAATACTAAATATTTGAATACATTCAAAATGTATGGTGTAGATTCATGGCAATACTGCCCAAATAACTGATTTTATTTTTTGGATTATACCTAAACACTTGTCATCAAAGTTTTTCATTCATAGTGTCACACATTTTTTTTTTTTGCTTATTGATTCATTTTCTTGTTCAGCATCTCATTTTTCCCCTTTTTTTGCTACAATTTCTTCCTTCATTAAAAGATGTTTTAGTTTCCAAATACTGGGATGCATGTTTGTGAGCTTTGTATTGCATTGTGAAAGCCTTCCACACTGTTGTTTGTTCTTGGCATTTTGTCACATGCCCACTGATGTTCCAAAGTTCTATGGGAATGTGGATTCAAAACTCCTTGCCACTGTATGGACCATTATGGGAGCTGGCTAAGATTTATATAATATAAAAATGGAAGAACTGTATCAATAGAAAAATGAAACCAAACAGTCAACCAGCTGATGAAACCAACCAACTGTCAAACCAAACTGTCAACTGGTTATTTTTATTTTTTTCAGCAAAACTGCCTTACAGGGTAAAACACTGTGGTGAAAATGCCCACAGCAAAGATTCTTACTTAGAACCATTAAATGTATCCCCATGTATGAACTTCTGCTTTGAAGAAGGTGGAAGAGATGTTTTAATCCTACTCCTTCCACTAAATGCAATTAAAACCATGGACATTAAATATAATGCAAGCATAAGAAGACTCTGAAAGATGGAGAGAAGGCAGAGCAACTAGGGAAATCAGGACCCAAGAAACAATACAGTGGTGAGTTCTCTGGATTTTCTTTTTGCCTCATATATGCCAGAAGGCAGCAATCTGGAAATGTCAAGTAGCTCAGGCCAAAAAGCCCTAGTAAAAGCATGCTGTCTCTAGTCAAAAAACAGTGTAGCCTTGGGGCACCTGGGTGGCCCAGATGGTTAAGTGTCTGACTTTGGCTGAGGTCATGATCTCATGGTTCGTGAGTTTGAGCCCCACTTGGGCCTCTGTGCTGACATCGCAGAGCCCAGAGCCTGCTTCAAGCTCTGTGTCCCCCTCTCTCTTTGCCCCTCCCCTGCTCACAATCTGTCTCTCTGTCTCTCTGTCACAGAAATGAATAAACATTAAAAATATAGTGTAACCTAGAAAGACAAACTTTTAGAGAAGAACAGCTCTACCCAAAAACCACAGAAGAAAACTGTGGTCCCATTCCCTCCCATGACAGGAAAGGTCAAATGGGTAACCTAGTCTTCTGTCCTCATTAGGCAGAAATGAGGCACCTCAACCATCTTTGATAGGGTGAGGTCGGAGAAAGCAAAATAAGGAGCTAGAACCTCTACCCTTTCCAGAAGTCACAAGTCTCCTTCACCATGTCAGTGGAGAACCATGTGGAGAGCAGTAATGAGGAACTCCTACCCTCCTGAGCTAGGGCCAAGAGGTCTCCTCAATGGAGGAGTCAGCAGAGGGTGAAGGGGGAACTTGGATTCCTACCCCCACCTGCCAGTAATGGAGAGTGCCCTTCCTTTCCCT